>NC_041397.2:180948592-181138592 GCF_900747795.2 Erpetoichthys calabaricus
GATAAAATGTTAATATCATTTAAATAATCTATAATCTGGCGCTCCATTCAGGGATTGTTACTGCCACACGCTGTATTCTTGCTGGGGCTGGCGCAGCACTGGAAGGATGTATGGATAGAATAATTAAACATGTACTATGAAGATGTTTTAATGTTCTTTAAAAGTTATGAAGAATCAGCGTTCTAAACTTACAGATGACTTGACATCAATTACAGAGCTGGTTGTGTGGCAATTGGTTACTTGGAGAAAGAAAAGAAAGGACAGGAATTGGGGGTTAGTATGTTTGAAAGAGACAGTACTGCTGCAATAAATTATTTCATCGAAGGTCACATAGCAAGCATCTTGCGGGAGGCAAGAAGAACAATCTCTGGACGGGACACCAGCTCGTCACTATCACTGCGCCACTGCGTTCCCATGTTTAATAACATGCTTTAATTACTAGCATCATGAAAGTGATATCAGGTATACATCTCAGTATTTAAATTATTCAGAGAGCTGTAATATCACAAATGTAATGGATTCTGTGTCCTGTCGGAGGAAGAGAAAGCCCGTTTAAGAAGCATGTAGTGATTCACACACATAGAGCACATAGAAGAACACATACAAAACAAAGCATTTAATGTGCTACTTTAGTTACGATGGTATTTGAGAAACTAGTAAATTAAACAATTTTAAGATGAAGTTTATGATGTTCTACTTTAATGACAAAATAAACTACGTGATTAAAGTGGAAATTTCGAGATTAAATTTGACATTTCGAGCTTTTTTTCCCCACGGTGTCCCTATTCTTTTTTTCTTTTATCTGTACCCTAATAAGCTTTCATATGACACTCAGACAGTGGGCAATGACTTTCCTTTTCACAGCGACTTCAATATCTGACAACTTCTTTTTTATTTCGGGTACGTTTTTCAATACCCTCCACTTGGTATTTGCTGAAATTCTTCTATTTTCTCCCGGGCTTTTGCCATTGTCTTTTCACAGAATGCCGCGAATGGCAGACTTTCGAGCAGCTCCGTGTATGACTTCATCTTTTTACCTTTTTTTCTGTATTTTTCTCTATTTCACTGTCAACTCCTACCACTTTCTTTTATGTGGACTAGTTCCCTTTTTACACTTTTTTACTACTCTTTACTACTTGGAAATGGATTTTTACACGCCGAGACTCGTCTATTCAAGTAGTCAACTTCAAGCGCTGAGAACAAATGCCCGAGCCGGTGTGGTCCCCTATTTACCTGACAAGGTAAGAAGGTCGTATCGTGGCAGCAGAGCAGGCACTAAGATAAAAGCCAAGCGTCTAGAGAGAAAATGGCGATACAAACCTTCGGTGCCTTCTGTGATCCTGGGAAATGTGAACTCGCTACCAAATAAGATCGACGAACTGGCTGCGCTGGTGAAAAATGTCAGGACCTACAGAGAATGCAGTTTGTTGTGTTTTACTGAAACGTGGCTAACAACTAACATCCCAGATGCTAACGTGGAGCTACCCGGGTTTAGCACAGTTAGAGCAGACAGAGACGCAAGTACCTGCGGGAAGCACAAAGGAGGTGGACTCGCACTCTATGTCAATACAAGATGGTGCAACTCCGGACATGTAAACGTTAAAATCTCCTCTTGCTGCAGGGACATCGAACTGTTGGCCGTAAGTTTGCGTCCCTATTACTTGCCCAGAGAGTTTGGAAACGTCATTGTTGTTACTGTTTACATCCCTCCTCGGGCGGATGTGGAGATAGTGAGTGACATCATCCACTCAGCTGTTGCTAAACTGCAAACGCAGCACCCCGAGGCACTTGTGCTAATTGCTGGAGACTTTAACCATGTGACGCTGGACAAAACATTACCTGCCTTCTCCCAGTATGTGGATTGTAACACCCGGGGAAATAGGACTATTGACCTACTGTATGCAAACATTAAAGATGCATACAGCGCCACCCCGCTGCCTGCGCTTGGGAAAGCAGATCATAACCTGGTTCTGCTTCAGTCTCGCTACAAATCAAGAGTGAGGGAGCTACCTACAACCACACACTGATTAAGGAAGTGGTCCCCTGAGGCAGAGCAGGCTCTGAGAGAATGCTTTGGAACTACGGACTGGGATATCCTGCAGGGGTCACATAGTGAGAACATTGAGGAGATTGTTGACTGCACTACTAACTACATCAACTTCTGTATGGACATTGTAGTTCCAGTAAGAACAGTACGCTGTTATGCTAACAACAAGCCATGGATTCCAAGTGACATCAAGGGCGTTTGAACCAGAAGAAGAGGGCTTTTAAAGGCGATGATCAGCATAAGCTCAAGCGCGTGCAGAAGGAACTCCAAGTCCAGCTCAGGGCAGCGAAGGAGCAGTACAGGAGAAAGCTGGAGCAGACGTTGCAGGACAACAGCATGAAGGAAGTGTGGGATGGGATGAAGATCATCACTGGCTGCAGCTCGAAGCAGGGTGCCACCATCAAGAGAGATGTGGAGACAGCAAACCAGATGAACAACTTTTTTAACAGGTTTGACCACCCTAACCCACTCTCATCTCAGAGTACTGCACCCTCCAACCATCCTTATGCTGATACCAGCATAGGAGAGAGTTTCCCCCAACCCACAATTACAGCAGCGCAGGTGAGCAGAGAGCTGAGGAGACTTTGTGCCAGCAAAGCAGTGGTCAGGATGGAGTATCGCCACGACTGCTGAAGGCCTGTGCTTTGGAGCTGGGGAGTCCTCTACAGCGCATCTTGAACCTGAGCCTGGAATAGGGAAGAGTCCCGAGGCTTTGGAAAACATCTTGCATCACCCCCGTCCCAAAGATATCGCATCCTAGTGAGCTGAACGACTCCGGCCTGTCGCTCTGACGTCACATGTGATGAAGACCATGGAGTGGCTGCTGCTTCACCACCTAAGGCCACAGGTCCGCCACGCCCTCGACCCTCTGCAGTTCGCATACCAGGAGAAGGTGGGACTGGAGGATGCCATCATCTACATCCAACACCGATCCCTCTCCCACTTGGACAGAGGCAGTGGTGCTGTAAGAATTATGTTTCTAGACTTCTGTAGCGCCTTCAACACCATCCAACCTATGCTCCTTAGGGACAAGCTGACAGAGATGGGAGTAGATTCATACTTGGTGGCATGGATCGTGGACTATCTTACAGACAGACCTCAGTATGTGCATCTTGGGAACTGCAGGTCTGACATTGTGGTCAGCAACACAGGAGCGCCGCAGGGGACTGTACTTTCTCTGGTCCGGTTCAGCCTATATACATCGGACTTCCAATACAACTTGGAGTCCTGCCATGTGCAAAAAAAGTTCGCTGACGACACTGCTATCGTGGGCTGCATCAGGAATGGGCAGGAAGAGGAGTATAGGAACCTAATCAAGGACTTTGTTAAATGGTGTGACTCAAACCACCTACAACTGAACATCAGCAAAACCAAGGAGCTGGTGGTGGATTTTAGGAGGACCAGGCCCTTTATGGACCCCATGATCATCAGAGGTGACTGTGTGCAGAGGGTGCAAACCTATAAATACCTGGGAGTGCAGCTGGATGATAAATTGGACTGGACTGCCAATACTGATGCTCTGTGTAAGAAAGGACAGAGCCGACTTTACTTCCTTAGAAGGCTGGTGTCCTTCAAAATCTGCAATAAGATGCTGCAGATGTTCTATATTAACGGTTGTGGTGAGCACCCTCTTCTACGCAGTGGTGTGCTGGGGAAGCAGCAAAAAGAACAGGGACACCTCACGCCTGGACAAACTGGTGAGGAAGGCAGGCTCTATTGTAGGCATGGAGCTGGACAGTTTGACATCCATGGCAGAGCGATGGGCACTAAGCAGGCTCCTGTCAATAATGGAGAATCCACTGCATCCACTAAACAGTATCCTCTCCAGACAGAGGAGCAGCTTCAGCAACAGACTGCTGTCAATATCCTGCTCCACTGACAGACTGAGGAGATCGTTCCTCCCCCACACTATGCAACTCTTCAGTTCTACTCGGGGGGGGGGGGGGGGGGGAACGTTAACATTATACAAAGTTATTGTCTGTTATACCTGCAGTTTTATCACTCTTTAATTTAATATTGTTTTTTATCAATATGCTGCTGCTGGAGTATGTGAATTTCCCCTTGGGATTAATAAAGTATCTATCTATCTATCAGTTTGCAAAACCAAGCGGAGAACTTCTGTACGCCAGGGATTGAGCTAGCGTGAAAATCTATCTATCTATCTATCTAGATTTGCATATGCAAAGAGGCGTAATCCTTGGGGTGGGGCAGCAGGCACGTGCATTACTTTTCACGCTGACCGGGATTTATGGAGCGGAAGAACGTGGAAATTGGCGTATGCACAGATTTATGCATCTGGATTTTTTGTGCGTACGAACATTTCCACTTTTGTCCGTACCCTATGTTTTAGTGTGAATTCTATGCACAGCATTATGCATGAGGCCCCTGGTGTGTGTTATTTGTGTATGTTATAGGTGGCACACTGGATGGACTGTATACAGTATATAAAAACATGTTACAGGCCAAACCCGATTTTAGGACATGTTACAGGCCAAACCCGATTTTAGGACAAACTAGTTTAGACTATGCCAAACCAGTCTGCCGAAGCGAAAAGGATGGACCGAGTCCCAACTAGGTTATCCTGAAATCAATGTTGAGCTCCCAGGAGAAATTGATTTGTCCTAGTCTAAACTAGTTTGGCCTGCACTTGTACTTTCCTAGACCAAACCAATTCATCGTATCACACTTCACGCAAACTGGCTTGGTTTAGTCTAAACTAGTTTGTCCTAAAATCGGGTTTGGTCTGTAACATATATATACACACACACGGATGGACAAAAGTAGGCTTGCAGTTGTTTGTATGAAAAAAGACATGCAGGTTATGATTATTACAATATCTTTATTAACTTAATAGCTTAATTAACTTTATTAACTCAAAAGAATATAACAGCGACACAGTGCACTAATTGCTGCCCTTGCATACTCACAGCTGTAAACCTACTTTTGCCTACCCCTCTGTTTGTGTGTGTGCGTGTGTGTGTGAATTTATAAATCAAGCCACAAATAAGCATAGCTGTGGAAATGTTTTGAATACCTATTCCTTGAACACTGTAGATTTTTAAAACTAATTTGTAATATTTCCTACAAAACATAGAATAATAACAAATTATATTCATTTTGTGCTACTTAGCACCATAATCACAGACCACAGTTGCATTTTTGTGATCACTGCAACAACCTTGCTCCTGGCACATAGAGCAGCAGTCTGTTTTTGTACAATCCAGTGACACGTGTGGCACCTACTGTGTTTTTATGTCCAATTTTGATTCTATAACAATCTGTTTCCGGTGATGTGGCTTGTGCTGTTTCACTTTGAGCAGGTGCTGCAGCTGCTTGCCCAACACCCTCTTTCATCCTCCTGATCTAAGCTGTGCCCAGATTCAAAATCTGAGTGGATGTTTTGCATGTATTTTTCATACTTTTGTGGGAGCACTGCTTTGGTGAAGTAAATATTACTTGGCATTGTATACCTTGGGTATAACGTTTTGAGCAAGTTATTATAAGTTCTTATTAAGGAATGGAGGCTTCACATTCATTCTCTGATTGTAATGAGCACATCTACTGATGTCAAGTTGGTACCAAAATTCTGAAAATGAAACAGTACTTGCTTTTTACAGTATTGGTAGTAGTACTGCACTGATTGTAGTAATTACTGATTGTAATGAGCACATGTACAAATGTCTGTCCAAACATTCATTCATTTTTGAACTGGGGTTTAAAGTTTGGAAACATGTAGAGAGAGATTTGAACTTGAACTTTATTGCCAGGTAACATAGTTGCTAGGAATTTCTATTAGTTTTACATCCATACACATAAGGTAAATACAATTAAAGAATACAATATTCAATGGATGAGACCATTACTTTATATACAGTAGCAGTGAAAAATATATTGGACAAAACACAAATATAAAAAACAATTTAGTAATGTAGAATTATAGTCCTACCCAGTAAAATATAAAGTAGGTCGTTATAAAATAAACACAATTTAGATTTGATGGAGGAGTTTAGAAATCAGGAAAAGACAGAGCCTGGATCACAGTCTGTGTTTAACCATAGTCATATGCCTAGTAAGTTTTGCCTTAGTGACCAGTAATGCTTCCTTGATGGTAATAACTGAAAAAGCTGGTCACCTGAGTGGATGTTACATTTGATTATATTTTCAGCACATTTCCTGACCTGTGATGTTTATAGGAACTCAGTGGAGTCCACTTTCAGGTGTACAATATTTTTTGCTGTCTGTATAACACACTGCAGTGTATGTTTTGAGTGATCAAATGCATTGCCATATCAGACTGTTATGGAGAAAGAATGCTTTCAATAACAGGGCTTTAAAACTGTGACGGCACTGATTGGGACAGTTGAACTTTTTAGTTAATTGAGTGTTTACAGTTTAACAGATGGGACACTGGAAGTACAGTCATTGATGTAGAGAGAGAAAGAGGAGACAGTACACAGCCCTGAGGGACCTTGTGCTCATGATCAGGGGTCCTGACTGATGTTCGGCAATCTTTACTGTCTGACGTCTGTTACTGAAAAAGTGAGATCCAGAGATGTGACATAATCCAGATTCATAATGAGAAGCTTGCTATGGAGCAGCTCTGGTGTACTTGTGTTAAGTGCAGAACTGAAATCCACAAGTAAGAGTCTGGCGTAAGCAGAATGAGGTATTTAAATGCTGCAGATGTAGTGCAGAGCCATGTTTACTGCATTCTCAACTCACCTGTTGGCACAGTAAGCAAACTTTAGTGTGTTTTAGTGTGTCAAGGAGAGAATTTGTGACAGATGTGAACTGACGCACCAAGAGTTTGTGCCTTTTAAATTTCAATTAATTTGATTCTTGTGTTAAATATTACTGTTCAGCAAGTTTTTTTAACCAGCTAATGGTGCAAATATAAATCTTTCAATAGAAATGTTACATGTTATGCAAAAAATTATCTGACAAACTAGATTTTGAAGTATTTTTCAGTTACTTGATAGAAAATGTCAGAGAGTAAATTTAGAATGTGCACATAAGATAAATCAGATAGACAATGGTGATATCATTCCATTTAAACCCTATGTTGAAATCCCCAAAAGAATATTAGTTGCCCCCATTTGTTGTTACACTTGGCAAATCTCCATGTTTCTCACTCATTAAAATTCTAGCCCTGCATTGTACAGTATGTTTTTCTTATGAATGCCAAGACTAGTTTATTTGGGTTTTATTTTGAGTTTACTTGGGTAACTAAATGATAGCTATATCAGTAGTTTAAAGCTATTGTTATGCTTAGTACTTATATTTTATATACTATTTCAGAAAAAAAGGCACAATGTCATCTACTGTATTTGAATAATGTAGGTAGTTTTAATAAAAAGCCATTGAATGGGATTTCTGTTTTTGCTATTGGCGTCGAATAGGTGTCGATTATCATAAAATTTCACTGATATTGGTATTGAGTACAGATGTTCTGGTATTGTGACATTTCTAGTTAATTTATTATCATAGTAGTTGTGAATCTTCTGATTATGTATTTGCTTTTATTGACAGGTCTCGTTTGAAAAATGAATTGTCCGCCTTAGATCAGCAAAGAGGTGGATCCCGGTACATCATGGGCTCAGGTAGAAAAGTTTTAATTTTTTTTTTTACATTTGCAGTATTAAGGTTTGTTATTTTTAATGTATGGACTATTTTGGTATTTTTATGATTCATCCAGAAGTGAACTGTATAGAACAGAAGGACAGCAGGCACTAAATTCTGTTTCCTCTGCACACCTGACTGCATGAACTGGCTAAAGTAATGGAGTGGTGTTTTGATGAAAATGTGAAAGGAAACTCAATGGAGCTTAGTTCTAGTCCCTTGTATGATTCTTTCTAAAATATTTTGAATTAACTATACAATAGCAATAGAACAATTTTGGTAAAGCATTACAGCACTTATTTCTGTTTGATAAATGTGAATTAGTAGTGTCTCGTGTGCCTGTAAATTAGGAAAGTGGCATTTTGCCTCAATTTAAAGGATAAGTTTGATGTTTTTTAAGTCAAAGTTGTTTCTTTACAAACATGGTATTTATGCATTTGCCATGAGAAATTGTGTTCTAAAGTTAAGTGTTTTCTATAAATTTACAAAAATATCTTTCCCTTTACTGGCACTTTACAGTAGTGGCTAATAGGGCATGGTGCATCACCAGAAAATCAAACCCCACAAACTTATATCAGCAATACTCAGAGACAGTTATCGAGTACTAAGCTGCATTTTATTATACACATTATAAAACAGTATATACATGTCATTTTTGAACAAAAAAAACACCAATATTATGAGATTCATCCATTTTTTAGAGAAGACCTGTGTGCACGCCATCTCAGCATTTATCTTTTTCTGCAATCATCTTTAGACCAAACCAAAGTAAACTTTGATTTACTTCTCTATTTATGTAAGAACTTACACGAGCAAATAGAAACTTAGTATGCAGAATATGTGATAAAATGATTATTTACAAATCCCCGTTAGTTGTTACTTCATCAGTTTTTAGGTTCTTATTTTCCAGTGGTGCCCCATTAGCATTGGAAAGATACTTTTTAAAATTTATTAAAAAAAAAATGCTTAACCTTAAAACATAATTTTGTGTGGCAAATGCATATATACCATGTTTGTGAAAAAATAACTTACACTTGAAAAATACCAAACTAATTCTTTAATCCTTGATATATGAAACCTTTGAGTGTGCAAAAATGTGACGAGGGCTTGATCTGAATTAAAGATAACAACTAAATGTTGAACAAGTAAAAAAAATGAATAAAACTGATTGAATGAAATATACATTTCAGTTTTTATTCTCCACCAATTGTGTGATATGAAAATAAGGATTAGCATTGCAGTGTTTTATAATTGAATGTTGGTTATACTCCTATATATTGGTCTGCACTAAAAATAAAAATGTTTATTTATCTCTTAGTAAAGTTTATACTGCTGTCAACTGTGCCTATTCAGGGGAGACATTCATAGAAGTCCAACGTCGGCTACTAAAGGAGAGAGAATTAAAAATCCAAAATGCCTTAGAGAAATTGAGAAAGAAGCGGATTCTTCTTCGGTCCCAAAGGAAGCAACGAGAACTGCCTGTTATTGCCGTTATGGGCTACACCAATTGTGGTCAGTAGAATTTTGTGATTTTTCTATACATCGAACAGCATCACAAAATATTTTACTCTAGGTAGATACTGTGAACTGAACTGAGAATAGAAATACAGACAAAAACTGAGAAAAAGCTTTTGATCTCTAATAAAGGTCAGTTAGATGATTACTAAAAAGTAAAATTAATATTGAGAAAACGTTTCATTCTACCATAGCTGGACTCAACCAGTGTAAATTACTTGCATTAATTTAACTGCTTTAAATAATGTTTACTGTATATGTTAAACATTTGAATGTTCATGCTTTTTCGTGCTAGGCTGTTAGTACTAACTAAAACAATAATTAGATCAGTATGCTTTTAAAATATACCATTAAGACCACTTCCTGCCATTCAGCTGTATAATGAATTGAGACCTTTTGTCTTAGCCTAGTATTATGTCTGTAGAACTTGTTACTTAAGAATTAGAATTTTTTGTTACTTAATCTAAATTAGGTAGAATGTTAGTTACAGTATTAATATTATAGCCTCATAATCTTAAATGTTAATTTATGCAAAGTAACTGGAGAAAATTACTAAATAATTTTGAAAAACCTGAAACAATTTAGCATGCCAATATCAAGAGGGTTGCTTACTTTAGTGATTTAATTTTTTTCCAGGTGTTTTCTAATCTTTGACTTTTTTGACCCATGACAGAAATGATCAGTTGGAGATTTGCTTTAAATACAAATACAGTCATGCATCAACATATGGCTCCATTTGGGACAGGCCATTTGGCTGTATGTCAGTAACAAAGTATACAGGTCACTGCAATTGAAGCTCTGTGGGTCTGGGGTGGGTCACTGCTATGCCTGCTTTAACTGCTTGTACAGAAAAGCACAAACCAATCTGAGTCGCAGCATCTGCACGCCTGGTCTTCGTTGAAAAATATGCCTTACCATGCCAGTGGCTGCCAGTGGATCAGAGAGGTTCACCTAAGTGATAAACAGTACTGTATGTTTCTGAGTCAGCATGTTTTACTAAGTGGGGCTCTTAACCATTCGTCCAGTTGTGCTTATTTCTACAAGGGGCAGTTTGCTTTTGCTGGAAGTAGGTCGTTAATGAATTTAAAAAGGCAAACCTAGTTCACGGGACCATAAAAAGTTGAGAAACACTGGTGTAAGGGAAGACAGTACAGACCAAATGCATAAGAATTACCCATGTTCAGCAGTACCAATCAAAGCAAACATTTAAGGGCCCACCAAGGCTCAGGAAACATAGAGTATGTGACCTTGTGAATAAATAATAATAATAATAATGGAAGATTTAGTACTATTTAGAAGGCTTTTCTATCTTCATGATGGAAGAAAAATGTGCGAACCTTCTGCACAAATCAGAAATAGATATGTCAGCTGCATGAACTGTGACTTAAAAAAAAATACTGCACAGCATGGCTGCCCTGAAGAATATAACTCAATGAGTGCAATTATATATATATAGCCTTTCGCGGCTTCACTCCATCGTGGATTTTATATGTAAGCATATTTAAATATATATCGCGGATTTTTCGCTGCTTCGCGGGTTTCTGTGGACAATGGGTCTTTTAATTTCTGGTACATGCTTCCTCGGTTGGTTTGCCCAGTTGATTTCATACAAGGGACGCTATTGGCAGATGGCTGAGAAGCTACCCAACTTACTTTCTCTCTCTCTCTCTTGCGCTGACGTAGGGGGGTGTGAGCAGGGGGGCTGTTCGCACACCTAGACGATATGGACGCTCGTCTAAAAATGCTGAAAGATTATCTTCACGTTGCTATCTTTTGTGCAGCTGCAGCTGCTTCCTGAAACGACATGCTGAACGGTGCTTCGCATACTTAAAAGCACGAAGGGCACGTATTGATTTTTTTATCTGTCTCTCTCCATCTATCTCTCTCTCTCTCTGCTCCTGACGGAGGGGGTGTAAGCTGCCGCCTTCAACAGCTTTGTGCCGCGGTGCTTCGCATACTTAAAAGCCAAACAGCCCTATTGATTTGTTTGCTCCTTTGAAGAGGAAGATATGTTTGCATTCTTTTAATTGTGAGACTGAACTGTCATCTCTGTCTTGTCATGGAGCACAGTTTAAACTTTTGAAAAAGAGACAAATGTTTGTTTGCAGTGTTTGAATAATGTTCCTGTCTCTCTACAACCTCCTGTGTTTCTGTGCAAATCTGTGACCCAAGCATGACAATATAAAAATAACCATATAAACATATGGTTTCCACTTCGCGGATTTTCTTATTTCGCGGGTGGCTCTGGAACGCAACCCCCGCAATGGAGGAGGGATTACTGTATATATATATATATAGTCTATATATATACACATACATATACACACACATACACATATATACATATACATACATAGTGCGTTGCAACACGGGCTGCGATTGTTACATGGGAGGGAGAGGACAAATCACAGCTTCCCGCTTTCTAATCGGGCTTGTGATTGCTGCTTTGACGGATGCCCAGATCCCACTGTATTTCCCCTTAGGAGAGGCGTTAGGCAAGTGTAATTGAATAGCGGTGCTGCAAGTTATTGCTCTTTTTATCTTTATTTTATTTTATTGTAGAGTCAACTCACAGCTGCGCGCACCAGTGCGTGCGTGGCGGATGCGTACGGCTGACGTTTTCATTGTCTACCACCTCCGCTAATCATTCTTGAGGCAGATTGAAGACTTAAGTGCCAGCTTAACTGAAAAATTAAAGAAAACATACTAAGTTTTAAAAAAAATCAGTTTTAACGGGAAAAGATGCCGACGAAAGAAGAGAAGCAGCGGGACGCTAGGGTGAAGAGCTGCTCATTAAGCAGCAAGGTCATCAACCTCTGAGCAAACGAATGGTAAACGTACAGAGAAAGAGGATAAATACTATGAATGGTCATGTCAAGTATATTCACTCCACGTTATCGTGCAGTGCGCTGTTACTGGTATTTTGATAAAAGAATCTGAATAACATATAAGAAGCGTATAAATTATTAAACAGTAAAACATTAACATTTAAGAAGTAAAGATACATTGAGTACTACTGTAGTGCTTTCGGGTATAGTACATTTTTTGTTTGCCCATTACATGCATAAATGTATACATTTTTTGGTGTACCTACCCAAGAACACGCGACATGACCCGGCAGTTAAAAATTTATCGCTCCAGCAATTTTAACTCTGTTACAAAGTCATCTAATATGGTATTGCAAACGGCAGCGGGAGCGTTTCTATAAACTCAATTTAAACTTACTGTTTACACCGTGCTTTGAAGATGCATAGTATGCGACACGTGTTTCACCGTAATTGTGGGCTCATTAGGAGTACACAGTCACTGCACTCCCTTACTGGAATCGATCCTCGGACGTAGAGGCAAAGCCCCTAACGTTGTGCTACGGCGTGTGGTTCGTTCATTTGACAGCATGTAGATCGGGGTAATTACATTGCAGGCATTCGTAGTCTGATTCACAATCTGATTGTATGGGTGGTTACCTACCAGGTAACGCTTGTGGTTGGTGAGCAAGTCGGCTAACTTCTGCCACGGTGCCCTCTTTCAGTTGCGAAAAGCAGATCATACAATGGTTGAAATAGTTTAATATATATAGCAAAATCACCGCGCTTCGCAGGGGCGAATATGGTATTGCAAACGGCAGCGTTTCTATAAACTTAATTTGAAGTTACGGTTTATACCGTGCTTTGTTTCATATTCTTTTCCTACTTTATCAATTGTGTAATGTGTTTTTTGAACAGGTTTGATTCATGGAAGTGATCACTCCTGCTGCGTTCAGTCACTTCACGTGAGCCGCTCTCTTGTGTGATGTTGCGATGTCCGCGGGTTTATTTAATGTTAGCTAAGACCCGGCAGTTAAAAGTTTCTCGCTACAGCAATTTTAACTCTGTTACAAAGTGATGCAAACTCTCGTTTATACCTCGTGTCTTCTCATTAAACTTGTATCTCGCGAATATGGCATTGCAAACGGCAGCGGGAGCGTTTCTATAAAGTTAATTTAAGGTTAGGTTTATACCGTGCTTTTTTATACCTCGTGTCTTCTCATTAAACTTGTATCTCGCGAATATGGTATTGCAAACGGCAGCGGGAGCGTTTCTATAAAGTTAATTTAGACTTTAGGCTTTTTTATACCTCGTGTCTTATGAAGATGCTTGTATGCGTCACTCACTCGCTTCTTATTGTTTCGCTGCCTTGTCAATTGTGTAATGAGTGTTTTCTTCAGCGCTCTTTGGGGCTCCTCCTTCTTTTCTACGTACTGAGTTCACAGTCAGTTCACGTGATTACGTGGGAGGCGTGATGACGCGACACGCAACTCAGTCTCCTACGGCCATCTTGCTGCCTTCCATTACAGTATATGGACAAAAAAGAGGTTCCAGTTATGACCATTACGCGTATAATTTTGAAATGAAACCTGCCTAACTTTTGTAAGTAAGCTGTAAGGAATGACCCTGCCAAATTTCAGCCTTCCACCTACACGGGAAGTTGGACAATTAGTGATGAGTCAGTCAGTCAGTCAGTGAGTGAGTGAGTCAGTCAGTCAGTCAGTGAGGGCTTTGCCTTTTATTATTATAGATATATATATATACAGTGGTGTGAAAAACTATTTGCCCCCTTCCTGATTTCTTATTCTTTTGCATGTTTGTCACACAAAATGTTTCTGATCATCAAACACATTTAACCATTAGTCAAATATAAACACAAGTAAACACAAATGCAGTTTTTAAATGATGGTTTTTATTATTTGGGGAGAAACAAAATCCAAACCTACATGGCCCTGTTTGAAAAAGTAATTGCCCCCCTTGTTAAAAAATAACCTAACTGTGGTGTATCACACCTGAGTTCAATTTCCGTAGCCACCCCCCAGGCCTGATTACTGCCACACCTGTTTCAATCAAGAAATCACTTAAATAGGAGCTGCCTGACACAGAGAAGTAGACCAAAAGCACCTCAAAAGCTAGACATCATGCCAAGATCCAAAGAAATTCAGGAACAAATGAGAACAGAAGTAATTGAGATCTATCAGTCTGGTAAAAGGTTATAAAGCCATTTCTAAAGCTTTGGGACTCCAGCGAACCACAGTGAGAGCCATTATCCACAAATGGCAAAAACATGGAACAGTGGTGAACCTTCCCAGGAGTGGCCCGGCCGACCAAAATTACCCCAAGAGCGCAGAGACGACTCATCCGAGAGGTCACAAAAGACCCCAGGACAACGTCTAAAGAACTGCAGGCCTCACTTGCCTCAATTAAGGTCAGTGTTCACGACTCCACCATAAGAAAGAGACTGGGCAAAAACGGCCTGCATGGCAGATTTCCAAGACGCAAACCACTGTTAAGCAAAAAGAACATTAGGGCTCATCTCAATTTTGCTAAGAAACATCTCAATGATTGCCAAGACTTTTGGGAAAATACCTTGTGGACTGATGAGACAAAAGTTGAACTTTTTGGAAGGCAAATATCCCGTTACATCTGGCGTAAAAGGAACACAGCATTTCAGAAAAAGAACATCATACCAACAGTAAAATATGGTGGTGGTAGTGTGATGGTCTGGGGTTGTTTTGCTGCTTCAGGACCTGGAAGGCTTGCTGTGATAGATGGAACCATGAATTCTACTGTCTACCAAAAAATCCTGAAGGAGAATGTCCAGCCATCTGTTCGTCAACTCAAGCTGAAGCGATCTTGGGTGCTGCAACAGGACAATGACCCAAAACACACCAGCAAATCCACCTCTGAATGGCTGAAGAAAAACAAAATGAAGACTTTGGAGTGGCCTAGTCAAAGTCCTGACCTGAATCCAATTGAGATGCTATGGCATGACCTTAAAAAGGCGGTTCATGCTAGAAAACCCTCAAATAAAGCTGAATTACAACAATTTTGCAAAGATGAGTGGGCCAAAATTCCTCCAGAGCGTTGTAAAAGACTCATTGCAAGTTATCGCAAACGCTTGATTGCAGTTATTGCTGCTAAGGGTGGCCCAACCAGTTATTAGGTTCAGGGGGCAATTACTTTTTCACACAGGGCCATGTAGGTTTGGATTTTTTTTTCTCCCTAAATAATAAAAACCACCATTTACAAACTGCATTTTGTGTTTACTTGTGTTATATTTGACTAATGGTTAAATGTGTTTGATGATTAGAAACATTTTGTGTGACAAACATGCAAAAGAATAAGAAATCAGGAAGGGGGCAAATAGTTTTTCACACCACTGTATATATATGACAGCAACACTCATAACAATGACAACACAATTACATTGACAATCATGTTACGTTATTTTTAAAATGTTTCCTTTACTTTTTCATAACCTCTTTAACACACTACTTCTCCGCTGCGAAGCGCGGTTATTTTGCTAGTATATAATATATGTGTGTGTGTATATATGTATATATGTATGTATATATATATATGTATATATATATATATATATATATATATATATATATATATATATATGACAGCAACACTCATAACAATGACAACACAATTACATTGACAATCATGTTACGTTATTTTAAAAATGTTTCCTTTACTTTTTCATAACCTCTTTAACACACTATTTCTCCGCTGCGAAGCGTGGGTATTTTGCTAGTATACCAATAACAGTTTGTTAAGGATTTGTTTTTTTTGTGAAGCTGCCTTCACTCGAGTGATCACTTCGAGCTGACTTGCTGGCTAACCATAAGCGTTACCTGGTAGGTAACCACCCATACAATCAGATTGTGAATCAGACTACGAATGCCGTGAATGTAATTACCCCGATCTACATGCTGTCAAATAAACGAACCACACACCTTGGCGCAATTTTAGGGGCTTCACCTCTAGCGCTGACATCCGAGGTTTGATTCCCGTAAGGGAGTGAAGTGAGTGGGTGGTTACCTACCAGGTAACGCTTATGGTTGGCCAGCAAGTCAGGTAACATCAGCCACGGTGCCTTCAGTTGTGAGAAGCAGATCATAGAATGGATGAAAATAGTTTACTGTCAAATAATGCAAAGAGTACGCGACACGGCTTTCCCCCTTATTCTTGGCTCATCAGGCGTACAGACTCACTGCACTCGCTTACGGTAATCGAACCTCGGATGTCAGCGCTAGAGGGGCTTCGCAGCGGTGAAGTATTGCTTTTAAATTTTAATTAAGAAGAAAAGAAAACCTTTTTAAATTAAGTCTTAAAAAGAGGTGTAAAGATATTGACAATAAGGTACGCAAACCCACCAAGACATGCAATCGTTTAAATCAAGGCACGAGTCGAAAAACACCATCCCATAATATTAGTTAACGATTAACACATTTCTATATGTATTGTAAGCATACAATACAACTGATAATATGTTGCGCTTATTTATCTGGTGTACTGACATTTTTGCGCGTTTAACGGCTGAAATCTAACGTGGCTTGTGCCCTTCAGAATGAAAAGAGTTTGTATTTACCTTTTTAATAAAAGGCGAGCTTTTAAGCCTGAGAAATCACCCCGTAAATGCACACGTTTAATTGCACATGTTGATATGTATGCTTACACAGTATTAAAAGACACTCAACAATTACACAGTATTAAAAGACAGTCAACAATTAACGTCATTTACCTTCATTCCCGCGTTTGACTTGTGCTGTAAATCTCTTCCTCGTTTTCAGTTCACGTGATTACGTAGGAGGCGTAATACGTGATGACGCAATACGTGACTCCGCCTCCTCCATTAGAGTATATGGACAAAAAACAGGTTCCAGTTATGACCATTACGCGTAGAATTTCGAAATGAAACCTGCCTAACTTTTGTAAGTAAGCTGTAAGGAATGAGTCTGCCAAATTTCAGCCTTCTACCTACACGGGAAGTTGGAGAATTAGTGATGAGTGAGTCAGTCAAACAAGTTCCAGTTATGACCATTACGCGTAGAATTTCAAAATGAAATCTGCCTAACTTTTGTAAGTAAGCTGTAAGGAATGAGCCTGCCAAATTTCAGCCTTCTACCTACACGGGAAGTTGGAGAATTAGTGATGAGTGAGTCAGTCAAACAAGTTCCAGTTATGACCATTACGCTTAGAATTTCGAAATGAAACCTGCCTAACTTTTGTAAGTAAGCTGTAAGGAATGAGCCTGCCAAATTTCAGCCTTCTACCTACACGGGAAGTTGGAGAATTAGTGATGAGTCAGTCAGTCAGTCAGTCAGTCAGTCAGTGAGGGCTTTGCCTTTTATTAGTATAGATATATAAAATCTATTATAAAAAAATCCTAACCTCAAAAGTAAAGCGACGATACGTGATCTTATTGGAAGTTCTCAGAAGACATTTAAAAGACCCGCGAGACAAAAGAGACTTGCAATGGAGCATGTCGCGGGGACCGTAAACATGAGACTTGGTGCCAAGAGATTGTCCCAGGGCCGTCTCACGGGGACGTGGAACATGAGATTCTTGCAAGACACGCCCTACTTACAAAAGATATCATATAAGAGCACACCCATCAAAAAACACTCAGTCGTGTAAAAGCACATAGTACACACAGATCATGTGCTCTCAGCACATATAAAGCGTATAAGGACAATACAGAGAATAGAGACCCAAAGGCATTGGAGAGAAAAAAAGGCAGATAAGAGATTATGAAAGCAGTGGAATTCGAAAGGCTCAGACAAACGATGGCGCGATACACATGCAGACAAAGGTACAGAATATGAAAGCAATAAAATTCGAAAGTATTGTAGCGTCCCAGCCAGGTTGAGGGCTTTTTGGTTTTAAGTGACTGTTTGGTCCGATTGAGGGGAGGGCGGAGTACAGCACGGAAGACTGATAGCGGGGTATTGATTGATGCAGTAAGGGGGACGTTGGAGAGGGTGCTAGAAAATTGTGTTTGGGGTTAGGAAGTCGGCGATTGTTCAAGTAGAACTTTTGTGACACTTTATTATGTCAGTCGCTACAGTATCAAAGAAAATATAGAAAAGATTGCATTAGCGCAAACAAAAGGTGATTAATCATCACAAACAGGTGTAATTGAAAAAATAGCAGGGCAAATGGAGGTCAGAAATAAAAGGCAAAGAGTAGACAACAAAGTCTTTTCGCATTCGCATCATTCAATGCACAAAACATGGATTTACACAATAATGGACAATATGCTATGAGAATCTGTGGTCCCGGAACAGTTAAAGCAACGACAAGTTAAATTTCAAAGAATACACAATTCGGTCAGGTGTATATTGATGATCACGGAGAAGTGATGCAAATTTTAACAGGCGAAAAGAAAGGTAATGTATATATTCTGTGAATAACATTACACACCAAAGGAGATCATGATATGCCATTCGTATTAAAATGTTTACAGTTTGCCGTGAGAATAGCTTTTGCTATGACAATCAATAAGAGACGGACATTAGAAAAAGTCGGATTATTTATTAAACAAACAGAAACAATATTCACTCGTGAGCAGTTATACGTTGCGTTGTCACAATGTGTCTCCAAAAAATATTGTTTTTAATGAAGCTTTAAAGTAAAAGTGCAAATAATGAAATTGAAACAATTCCAATGAAAAAAAAAATAAATTTTAAGTTGTATATCCTATTAACCGAACACAGGGGTTGGCGAGCGAAGCGAGCTGGGGGCAAAGCCCCCTAGTCAAAAGTTTTAGAACACCTCCGTTTTTCCCTCTGTCTTAAAGCAGAGTTGGAACAGACTGTTACCACACCACCCTTGAAACCTGTAAATTCCAGTGATAATGGCAAGAAGATGGCAATTAACAAATACAATGAGACGGACAATTTCTGCCCTTAGAAGTGCAGGCATTTCATTTGGAGAAATAGCAGAAAATATCGAAGTGTCAGTGAGTACGGTGTCTTAGACATTCCAAAGGCAATTGGAAACTGCAAGAAACTCTGATAGGAAGAGATCTGGCAGACCCAAAGACACAACCCATTGAGAAGACAAGTTTCTGAGGGTCTCCAGCTTGCACGATAAGTGCCTAACAACACAACAGCTTCAAGAACTGCTTCAAGCACAGCATAACAGTGGTTGATAAAAAGAAAGTCTCCATTTCTACTGTGAAGAGAAGACTTTGTGCTGCAGGTTTGACAGTATGAATGGCAACAAGAAAGCCATTCTGTAGAAAATAGGTCCTTGAAATACTGATTGTGGACTACTGCAGACTGAAAGGAAGTCTTATGGACCAATGAATCAAAATTTGAAATCTTTAGTTCATCATGTAGGGTGTTTGTACGCTGTTGAGTTGGTGAAAGGATGGTTCCTCAGTGTGTGACACCAACTGTCAAAGGGGGTTCTTTTGCTGGAGGCAGAGTTGGTGACTTGCACAGAGTGACTGGCATGCTGAATCAAAAGGGTTACCACAGTTTGGCTGTTATATTAGCAAAAGGTGGCTACTTTGATTAATCAAAAATTTGAATAAAATGCTGTACACTTAATGATTCCTTCACTTATTTTTTTATTTGCCATTGTTTATTTCTTCTGTGCCTTTATTTCATGAAACATTAAGACATTCAACTGTGTGCATTTCCATTAAAACTGGGGTGTTCTAATACTTTTGACCGGTAGTGCATATATATTTTACTTATTTCTACTTAGTGGCCATTTGTTGGTTGCAGCATCAGTACAGAAAAGCAGACAGCGGACAGACTGCTACCTTTGCAGCTCTACCACCACTTCTCTCACTGCTTTTATGCAAAGTGTATAATTCTATGACTGGCAGCACTGCAGCAATAATAAATAAAAGTCATACAGCCTTTGTATTGTGTAACAGTTGGTTTAAGCAAATTCTAGACCATTATTACCCATTATTTTCTATTGCTGTCGGTCACAAGTATGAATAGCCTCAACTCGGTTGGCCATAAATCAGTGCACGACTGTATTCCTTGTTCATTTCATGATACATTGATAATTAATGTGACACTAAGAGCAGATGAACAATATTGTTATCTATTTCGTAATCCATCATATTAAAAATATGTTAGTGTTTGTTATGAAAATATTGTATTAAATTGAAAAAGGAGGTTGTGGTACTTCAGTTTCACATTTTCTGTCATGTGAACATAGTACAATGAAGTTCTTACTTGAATGTCTCCTCAGAATAGAGACAGGGATAAAATACCAAGTAAAGGACATACAAACAGATGTGTGTAACAAATAATAATAATAATTCTTTACATTTATATAGCACTTTTGTCACTATTCAAAGCTTTCTCCACACTGGGAGGACCTAGGATGTAAACTCATGATCTCTGTGCTTGGATCTACATAAATAAACAAATAATTATCAGCATACATAGACAGCAACATGTATACATTATATATGTATACACTATATACATGCAGGACCATTTGTAGTGTTTGTTATTATGACTGGCTTTTCAGTAACCTTACAACTTGTGAATGAAAACTGTCCCCGAGTCTACTAGTGTAGCTGTGAATGTTCCTACAACATATGCTAGAATAGATAGAAGGGAGGACTGAAAAAGACAGCTGTGCAAGATAGCTGATATCTTTACTAATGCTTTTTGCCTTTTTAACTCTTTTGAGGCGGGTGTTGACATATAGGGAGTTTCTTCACACAGCTGCATGCCGCTACACAAATGCGTTCAGGAGTATGATCAGCTGGGGACCAATCAGCTGATGCTGATACATCACTTTCATTTTCCATCTCCAGATCACTTGCATCAAAATCGTAGTCCAATAAGTCAGAGTCCACAAAACATTGTCCACAGTGTATTTTGCTTTGCGCATTCGCTTCGTTCTTTCACCAGATCTGCCTTTAGCTCCAGCAGACAGTGCCTGCGTGAAGACAGCTTAGGGGGCTGACAGATACTCTACTGCACAGTAATGCCAGCTGCCAAAAAAATATTCAGCCCTCAAAGAGTTAAGGCAGAATGTGTTATACAGTACATACCCTTCATGTCCTGAACAGAATGCAGCTGGGCACTGTCTTCACAATTCTCTGCAGTGCTTTACAACCTTGAGCTGAGCAGGTGCCATATCAGGGCATGATTACTGTGTACCTATTGAACTTAGAGAAAAGAGATGGAGAAATGTGAGCTGCTTTCAGACATCTGTGGTAGTAGAAGTGATGGTGGCCTTTCTTGGCATTAGCCAAAGTGTGTTTTGTTGTGTTCACTCGAAAAAATTACAAATGCTCACTTAATTTTGGTAACATTATGAGATTTTTGTTTTGGCACCATCCTGGAACTCTCATCATTGTTGGTGATCCAGGCCTATGATGGTGACCATCAGATTTAATGATGGAGATGGAGCCAAGTCTGGCCACACATTCAGAACAAATAATACAGAATTGGGCTTGGCAGACTACACTGTGGTGTGTCTGTGTTAAGGGTCAGTGCAGAGAAAGTGATGCTCCCAGTTTACACAGGTCTGCAAGTCAGGTAGTCTAAAATCGAAATTTTACCTGGAGCCACTTACTTTAAAACTATTTTACCTTCCTTGATTATGCCGTGCCCTCTGGATTAATTACAGTTGTGGGTATCATAAATACAACATGCGTATTTAGTTTCTTGCAGGAAGAGAACAAGCTTTATTTTGAAATCACAGGCTCATTTTTTGTTTGCTGTTACAGTTAACTGATCTACTGTAGTTCACAACTAATTGAATATATTTTCACTTTCATTCCATGTAAATTTTCTTGCTGGAAAATGTTTCAGAATTGGGAAAATGTTTCAGAATTGGGAAACAAGGTTGGGAAACAACTTGGGGCTTAAATAGAACAATTTGTAAAATGATACCCAATACACAATTTAGATTTTATAGGCCAGTATTTATATGTATTTGCTGCTCCTTATCCCACTATTTTATCCTACACTAGCAAAATACCCGCGCTTCGCAGCGGAGAAGTAGTGTGTTAAAGAGGTTATGAAAAAGTAAAGGAAACATTTTAAAAATAACGTAACATGATTGTCAATGTAATTGTGTTGTCATTGTTATGAGTGTTGCTGTCATATATATATACATATACACATATACACACACATATACACACATATACAGATATATTATATATACATATACACATATATTTTTTATATATATATTTTTTATATATATATACATACATACATACATATACACACATAGATGCACTTACAATAACATAGAAATCAATATAAACAACATTAACATCATTATCATATGAGAATATGAAGTAATATATAAGAAGCACATTTCATATAAATATAAATTATTAAACAGTAAAATCTTCTTCTATAATTTGCTACCGTGGCTTTTCGTTGGTCTGTCCAGGATTTTAAATCACCTGTAGCTTGCAAACCGTTTCACCTATTGACTTGAAATGTGGTACACATATAATACGTCACGTCTGCTATCCGCTTTATGGGTGATGATTGTATTACTCTTTTTATGTTTATTTTATTTTAGAATCAACTCCTATCTGTGCACACCAGGGCGGCCGTGGGCAGATGCGTATGGTGTATTCACTCCATGTTATCGTGCATTGCGCTGTCACTGGTATTTTGATAAAAGAATTTGAACAATATATAAGAAGCGTATAAATTATTAAACAGTAAAACATTAACATTTAAGAAGTAAAGTTACATTGAGTACTACTGCAGTGCCTTCGGGTATACCTCATTTTTTGTTTGCCCATTACATGCTTAAATGTATACATTTTTTGGTGTACCTACCCGAGAACACGCGACATATAACCGAGCGTGGGAGAAGCATGGATTTTAAACACGCGTTGAGTTCATCTGCTGGTCTCCCTCGTGGAATAACTGGTAATGTTTGACTAAAATGTACAGCGAGTAAAACGACATTACCTCCTTTTTTTTTTTTTTACGATCTCTGAGATCTTGCTTTTTTCGGTTCAAGGCTTCATAAGCTCTTTTATGTGCCATGGTGTACTTAATAAGTACTAATTATCCCAAACCATCATCTTTGAATGTTGCAAGACTTTCGCCTTGTATGTAGATCGGGGTAATTACATTCATTGCATTCCTAGTCTGAATCACAATCTGATTGTATGGGTGGTTACCTGGCACTGTAGGGTTGCCACCCGTCCTTTAAAATACGGAATCGTGCCGCGTTTGAGAATGAAATTGCGCGTCCCGTTTTGAATCAATACTGGACGGGATTTATCCCGTATTTTTTTTATCATTTTTTTTTAAAGCAGCGTGTCATGCAAATCATCCCACACGCATTTTATGAAGATGCCTCCTTTCCTACTTTTGATTGGGTAATACTTGATGTCATCGTTAGTTTGATTGGTCTTTTTAACTGTCCAGTGAGGAGGGCGTGTCTTTTAAGTAGAGTCTGCAAAGTGTTGGCACTGAGATGTGGCATCAGCGCCATAGTTGAAGCCCCTAACGTTGCGGTCAGCAAGTCGGCTAACATCCGCCATGTGCCGTCTTTCAGTTGCGAGAAGCAGATCATAGAATGGTTGAAACTGTTGCCCCTAACGTTGCGCCACGGCGTGTGGTTCGTTTATACCTCGTGTCTTCTCATTAAACTTTTATCTCGCGAATATGTTATTGCAATCCGCAGCGGGAGCGTTTCTATAAACTTAATTTAAACTTAGGTTTTACACCGTGCTTTGTTTCCCTTATGAACATGCTTGTATGCTTCACTCGCTCCGTTCTCAATTGTTTAATTAATTTTTTGCTGTTCGCTGTTTCCGGCTCTTCCTCCATTTCCCCCAACTTCGTTCTTTTATCTCGCGAATATGTTATTGCAATCCTTAACGGGAGCGTTTCAATAAACTGATTGAAAATAGTTTTGCATTTACCTTTTTAGTAAAAGGCGAGCTTTTAAGCGTGAGAAATCACCCCGTAAATGCACACGTTTAATTGCACGTGTTAATATGTATGGTTACACAGTATTAAAAGACAGTGAACAACGTCAGTTACCTTTGTTCCCGCGTTTGATAAAAGGTGAGCTTTTAAGCCTGAGAAATCACCCCGTAAATGCACACGTTTAATTGCACATGTGTTAATATGTATGCTTACACAGTATTAAAAGACAGTCAAAAATTAACGTCATTTACCTTCGTTCCCGCGTGTGACTCGTGCTGTAAATCTCTTCCTTGTTTTTAGTTCACGTGATTACGTAGGAGGCGTGATGACGCGATACGTGACTCCGCCTCCTCCATTACAGTGTATGGACAAAAAATATGTTCCAGTTATGACCATTACGCTTTGAATTTCGAAATGAAACCTGCCTAACTTTTGTAAGTAAGCTGTAAGGAATGAGCCTGCCAAATTTCAGCCTTCCACCTACACGGGAAGTTGGAGAATTAGTGATGAGTCAGTCAGTCAGTGAGGGCTTTGCCTTTTATTATTGTAGATTCAACAGCATGCTTTTCTGCATGCCATTAGATGTTTCAAAACTAATAAACTACAGTATATTCAGTGAATTAGCCAGCTAAGTTAACCTGACAGTTACTAGAGTAGTAGGTGAATTAATTGCCATCTGCGTTGTCTCGCCTTTTTAGTCTCTTTGGCATTCGGTCAAAGTACAGTACTTAATGATTGTTGTCCGAGAGGAGAAACCATTGCTATAATTTAGTAGAAACATTGAGAAAGTCTTCATTATCAGATACTTTTCCAAACTAAAATACATTTTGACAAAATTACAACTTTGATAAGAATGAACAATGGGACAGCTGTGTCTTCCTTTTGGTTGATAAGACAAACCCTGGCTATTGTAATGTTTTGTGTTAATTTCATTCATGTTTATTGTTATTGTTGTTTGTTACATGGGAGTCTACAAGACTGGTCCTTTGTGCAACAGCGATTGAAGAGTAATACATTGGTTGACTGAGTGTGCACTACAACTATTTACTTATAAAACCTTTTTTCTAAATATGACAAAATGTGCGTCTGTGTTGTTTTTGCTGCTATAAGCAAAAGATAGCCACTTGGTTGTTGCTTATAATACATTCCAGGTATGATCTTTTTATAAATATTACCAGAGAAGATATTAATTCTGAGTGCTTTTTAAATGTACAAAAGGTAATCACTCTTTAAATTTTTACAGGAAAGACTACTCTAATTAAG
The DNA here is from genome assembly GCF_900747795.2 of Erpetoichthys calabaricus. Lineage (NCBI taxonomy): Eukaryota > Metazoa > Chordata > Cladistia > Polypteriformes > Polypteridae > Erpetoichthys > Erpetoichthys calabaricus. The sequence continues at coordinate 180,973,759 of NC_041397.2, forward strand.
TCTCTCACTGGTGACATGAAGCTACATCCTCGAAACCAACTTTTTGCCACTCTTGATGTTACTGTCCATCCTGGTGTTCTTCCAAAGCATATGACAGTCTTGTTTGTTGACACCATTGGATTCCTGTCTCAACTTCCTCACCAGCTAATAGACTCTTTCTCTGCCACTTTAGAGGATGTGGCCCATTCTGTAAGTTTCACTTTAGCATTGCACTCTATATTCTGCTTAATTAGTTTATTAGAAACCTTTTTTTTACACTTGTTGTCAGTTCTGTACTTAGCCTGGTGTGCTGCAGATCACTATCAGTGCCTTTATACTGCCAAATGTGTGACTGTAATGCCCATACTGAGCTGATCGTGTTAATGAGGGGCAGCATCAGTTAGCTGTGGAACATATAAGGAATAATGTCATGTCAAATTCTAACCTGCTTAATTCAGACCACTTTTGTAGGGCAGGGCAACCACACACATACACACCCGGGCTAATTTAGCATCATTAATTCACCTAACATGAATGTCTTTGGATAGTGGGTGGAAACATATACAAACACTACGCAAGGAGGACCCAGGACGCGTACCCAAATCTACTTACTGTAAGGCAACAGTGCTACCACTTCACCACAGTGAATGTTCCAAAAGAAGAACTTGATACTATCAAAAAATCATAACAAATGATACACTTACTGGTGATATTTATTTTCTGGTTAATTATGTTGAATTAACCTCATTATTCCCTTAAATAAAACAATATTTTGGAGTTATCAGTGCTGCTGAGATCAGTCCATCATCAGTAAATCTCAAAAATATAATCGGCTGTAAATTGAAAGGAGATACAAACTCAAACTGTGTAGCAGCTGTGTCTGCAGTCATTGAGTTTGACTTGTGATGCCAACAGGCATCGTAACAGGCACACTTAAAAGTAGCCCGTACCCATGTTGTCTGTTGTTAGTCAGTGGCGTTTACATATTAAGCAGTGGGGACACGACTCTAGGAAATGATTCCTGCATTTGTTGAGAGTGTTAGATCAATTGACTAATACACATTTGTAAAATTAAATGACAAAATTATTTTTTACATTCAAAAGAGGTCAACAACCAACAGTACACAGCAGGTAACACTAAATGTAGTTTAATTAGCAAGTCAGAGATAAATCCTGATAGAAAAGTAATGCAGATAAAGATTCAGAGCAAGACATAGCAGTGTAGACTGCAGCACCTATGCTAACTGATCATGTCTTTTATCCATGCTTGTAAAAAGAATAAGAGCATTGCTGTTAATCTCTAAACAAACATTCTGTAAATTATTTATTTCTGAAAAATGACTTGGCAGAACTGTCCTTTTGTAGGAAACATTGACATAGCCAAAAAAGAAAAATTTACATAAAAAAATGTGGATTGTTTAAATTGTAAAAATACTCTTTGTTTTGCTAGTCTGAAGATGAAAAGATTGAAGAGTGAAGGCCTGTACCATACTGCATTACATAACCATGTTGTTCCTGGGCCCAGTGAATGGCTACATCATGCATGCTGGCTGAACATACAGTCCAAGGATGTACTTCCCTACACTTTCTAACTACTACTAAAGCTTAAAGGGCAGCCTCATTCTTACATTTAAAGAAACTATCAAAAACTATCCAAAAATACTAGCACAGCAAGTTAGTAATGTGAAAACAGAGCTTTTCAAAACCTCCTGCACTATTTACAACTGTACCCTGAGAAAAAATAGCATTTCCAGGATCCAGTGGTCTTGTTTTTAAAAGTTTAAAAAAAAACCAAACATCTGCTTTAGTTAATTAACAGAATTTCAATGCAGAGATACTGACTTTTTTTAAAATTGCACCACCTATAAAGTGAAAGACGGGCTGGGTCTTGAATATATATTTTCAGCTTATTTTTTAATTAAACAATTGCTATTTTACAGTATTAAAAATTTAAGTGTGAATAGTTTTTCTTAATTGAACAAGAATGCTTGAAGTACTATTAAATTATTTGTTCTAACTTTATACCAACTCTCAGTCACCATAAGAACGGAAAAATCAATAATTAATATGACAGATCAGATGATGTGAATATAAACAAAGCCATTGTTCCTTTTGGAATTCCCACAAATAGTTACCTGCTTGAATCTCTATCTTTTAAGAGATCATTTACACAACCAGGCAAAAGTTTTAAAACACTTAAGCTTTTCCAATTTTTCTTCATGTAATCAATAAGTTGATATGACCAAAAATGGTGAAAATGTAAACAGAAACTGCCAAAGGTTTCAATTTAAAGCTTAGGTTAGCAGAAACTGAAAAAAGGAAACATCAAAATATTACCTTCTTCAGGGAAGAACTACTAGGTTACAATCTACAGATGTTCTGCAGCAATTAAAGTAAATTAAGCCTTGGAAGTTGAAGCAAACAATTTGCACAAGTGTCCCAACTTGTGTTGATTACTTCAAAACCCTCTGAATGTCTTAAAAGTGTCTTACCCTTAGAAGTATAAACCTTACATTTAGAGAAATTTGCAAAAAAAAATAAATCAGTGTTGGTGAATACGGTGTCCTGTACAATCCAAAGGCAATTGGAAACTGGAGTAAACTCTGATAGGAAGAGATCTGGCAGACCTAAAGTCACAACCCAATCAGAAGACAAGTTTCTGTGGGTCACCAGCTTATATATACATATGTATATATTGTGGCAAATGGCTGGGGCCCTTACCTGGCTGGGACACCTCTACATGGGAAGGAGCATTGCCTCCCCCGAAGCTCTAGAGGGCACTTACAGTGCACCTGGAAAGTATTCACAGCACATTACTTTTTCCGCATTCTGTTATGTTGCAGCCTTATTCCAAAATGGATTAAATTCATTTTTTTCCTCAGAATTCTGCACACAACACCCCATAATGACAACGTGAAAAAAGTTTACTTGAGGTTTTTGCAAGTTTATTAAAAATAAAAAAACTGAGAAATCACATGTACATAATAAGTATTCACAGCCTTTGCTCAATACTTTGTCGATGCACCTTTGGCAGCAATTACAGCCTCAAGTCTTTTTGAATATGATGCCACAAGCTTGGCACACCTATCCTTGGCCAGTTTCACCCATTCCTTTTTGCAGGACCTCTCAAGCTCCATCAGGTTGGATGGGAAGCGCCGGTGCACAGCCATTTTAAGATCTCTCCAGAGATGTTCAATCGGATTCAAGTCTGGGCTGTGGCTGGGCCACTCAAGGACATTCACAGAGTTGTCCTGAAGCCACTCCTTTGATATCTTGGCTATGTGCTTAGGGTCGATGTCCTGCTGAAAGGTGAACCGTCACCCCAGTCTGAGGTCAAGAGCGCTCTGGAGCAGGTTTTCATCCAGGATGTCTCTGTACGTTGCTGCAGTCATCTTTCCCTTTATCCTGACTAGTCTCCCAGTCCCTGCCGCTGAAAAACATCCCCACAGCATGATGCTGCCACCACCATGCTTCACTGTAGGGATGGTGTTGTCCTGGTGATGAGCGGTGCCTGGTTTCCTCCAAACGTGACGCCTGGCATTCACACCAAAGAGTTCAATCTTTGTCTCATCACACCACAGAATTTTCTTTCCCATGGTCTGAGAGTCCTTCAAGTGCCTTTTGGCAAAATCCAGGCGGGCTGCCAGGTGCCTTTTACTAAGAAGTGGCTTCCGTCTGGCCACTCTACCATACAGGCCTGATTGGTGGATTGCTGCAGAGATGGTTGTCCTTCTGGAAGGTTCTCCTCTCTCCACAGAGGACCTCTGGAGCTCTGACAGAGTGACCATCGGGTTCTTGGTCACCTCCCTGACTAAGGCCCTTCTCCCCTGATCGCTCAGTTTAGATGGCCGGCCAGCTCTAGGTAGAGTCCTGGTGGTTTCAAACTTCTTCCACTTACGGATGATGGAGGCCACTGTGCTCATTGGGACCTTCAAAGCAGCAGAATTTTTTCTGTAACCTTCCCCAGATTTGTGCCTCGAGGCAATCCTGTCTCAGAGGTCTACAGACAATTCCTTTGACTTCATGCTTGGTTTGTGCTCTGACATGAACTGTCAACTGTGGGATCTTATATAGACAGGTGTGTGCCTTTCCAAATCATGTCCAATCAACTGAATTTACCACAGGTGGACTCCAATTAAGCTGCAGAAACATCTCAAGGATGATCAGGGGAAACAGGATGCACCGGAGGTCAATTTTGAGCTTCATGGCAAAGGCTGTGAATACTTATGTACATGTGCTTTCTCAGTTTTGTAATTTTTAATAAATTTGCAAAAATCTCAAGTAAACTTTTTTCACGTTGTCATTATGGGGTGTTGTGTGTAGAATTCTGAGGAAAAAAAATGAATTTAATCCATTTTGGAATAAGGCTATAACATAACAAATGTGGAAAAAGTGATGCGCTGTGAATACTTTCCGGATGCACTGTATATGCAATTGTATGTAGCATTTCAAGAGTAAGGAGCACCAGTGACCTAATAATATTAGCCCCTGGTTAAAAAAGGGAAAAAATATACATTGTATACAGAAGAGCACTCTGTTACATAAGTAAGTAGTTGTGATACATTCGATTAAACCTTGGCACTATAACTCAGGCCCATTGACTTAGGAAGCTGGGTGACAAAGCTAGTAAAATTCTATAATACACACATTGAAAAAACATGGTAAAAGGTCAATGGCTAAATCATTTCCAATTTTTTTTTATTTTAACTTTCACCTTTTACTTTTTTATTTGCAAATGACACATGAAATATAAACATTTTACTAGTTCAACTTATAAGACGTGTATTTATTAAAACTTACTGATATCTATTTATTTTAATTCAGGATCTTATCATTCATATCAGAGATATCAGCCATCCTGAGACTTTAAACCAAAAGGTGGAAGTATTAAAAGTTCTCCAGAATCTACGACTTCCAAGTCACCTGTTAGATTCAATTGTTGAAGTTCATAATAAAACTGACCTGATTAAGAGGTAATTACGGCAATAGTAAAGTAGTGATTTATGTCTTCATTATATACTTATTTATCTGTATAGAGGGTTTTTTCCATTACCTGTGTCCTGTTTTATTATGCTTGTTCCAGTTATCAATCACCTGATCCAAATGCTGTGGCAGTATCTGCTCTTCATGGACAAGGCCTGGATCAGTTAAAGTGCAAAATAGAAGATGCAGTTCTGAAAGTAACTGGAAGACAAACAAGGACTATTAAAGTTGACCTTGCTAGCGCCCAGTTAAGGTAAAATTATATGCCATGTGTAGCAACCATTTGAGATTTAACAGCTGTCATATGTGCATGGTCAAAAGTTGTTATGAAATAAGAGAAATGTTGTACTTTGAAGCAAACTTCATAGTTAAATGAGTAACAGTTGTGGCATGTCTGTGTATATTTTTATAAATATAGTTAATATAATTAGGACTACTGGGGGTGTTTTTCATGTGTTAACAGTAGTGACAGTGTTCATATTTTTCCAGTCCTTGTGCTACACAATATTTTTTATTCCTTTAAATGGACAAAGAGGAGTTTTCATGTGTATACCTTGTCATTTTCTATTCTAGCCCCCTAATATACTCATAATGTTGTTGCTTTTGAAGTGATATGAGCTTTTATCACCTACTGTATTTGTTTATTTACTGTTTCTCTTAGCAGGAGTAACAACAGTTTTTGGTGTCACAACTTTCATTACATTAACTCAATGATTTATTATCTTGGCAAATATTAGACCTTTGATTTAGCTGTTGGCCTTTAAAATACACACTTAAAAATAAAGGTGCCAAAGTGGCTCTTCCAAGCGATGCCTCAAGGGAACCATTTTTGGTTTCCCAAAAGACCCATTCACATGAAGGTTCCAGAAAGAACTTTTATATTTATTTACATCTGTAACATGATCCATACAGTAAATAACCATGAATAGATGGTAACAGATTTGTGAAATATCAGTGGGTTCCTGATTTTAAAAGGACGTTTGCTGCATATGTACAGTAACTCGGACTAAGTTCAGGTTTTCTTGCTCTGTTAGTGTCTTGCTAGGTAGCCTACCACATGCTGAAGATTATTTTTTTGTACATATTAGGAAGTTTCTCAAAGCACAAAGAACCAGTTTCATATGTAAAGAACCAGTCCCAGAATGAAATGGTGCATTGTCAAGCAAAGGGTTCAACAAGGAACCTCACAAGTCCGTAAAGAAATAGTGAAAGTAATGGAGAAATCAGATGGTAGTAAGACACCAGAGACGTATCTCTTTTTTTTAATATCAGAGTATTATGAAATGGACCTGTTGGGGAAAAAAAATACACATTTCCAATTTGAAAATTGTGCACAAAAAGTATCATTTGTTTCAAGTGTTGCAGTTACTCAGATGGGTTAAGCACGGTAAGGACCCTTTGTGCATCAGTTAGTTACACAATAGTTTGGCAAAATACATCTTTGAATACACCAAACAGACTGTTCAGTTTGAACAATCCAAACCCTTAAAGTTGTGTATCTATTCAACTTGGAACACTGAATTTGTTTTTGCCAACTATTTTCACATTCATTAGGAATCTTTTATGAAGAGTGTTGTCATTAATGCAGACAAAAGTAAACTTAAACATGTTGCATGTCTTGCAGAATGTTAAAACAGGCCGATGCATTATGGGTTGAGGGGGTGCGGTGAGGCCACCACTCTTGATGGACTTGTCCAGCAGGAATGAAAGCAACTGGTCAAAAAATTTCACACTGATAGTGAATTTACCCATGGCACAAAACATTGATATTATTCCCCACTGTCAAGTATGATTTGACAGATGTCTCTGTTCCAAGTCTTATTATTAGTCCAAGGTTACTAAAGAAGTACAGTAATCCCTCCTCCATCGCGGGGGTTGCGTTCCAGAGCCACCCACGAAATGAGAAAATCCGCGAAGTAGAAACCATATGTTTATATGGTTATTTTTATATTGTCATGCTTGGGTCACAGATTTGCGCAGAAACACAGGAGGTTGTAGAGAGACAGGAACGTTATTCAAACACTGCAAACAAACATTTGTCTCTTTTTCAAAAGTTTAAACTGTGCTCCATGACAAGACAGAGATGACAGTTCTGTCTCACAATTAAAAGAATGCAAACATATCTTCCTCTTCAAAGGAGTGCGCATCAGGAGCACAGACTGTCAGAAACAGAGAGGAAAGCAAACAAATCAATAGGGCTGTTTTTCTTTTAAGTATGCGAAGCACCTCGGCACAAAGCTGTTGAAGGCGGCAGCTCACACCCCCTCCGTCAGGAGCGGGGAGAGAGAGAGAGAGAGACAGAGAAGAACAAACAGTGAAAAATCAATACGTGTCCTTTGAGCTTTTAAGTATGCGAAGCACCATGCAGCATGTCGCTTCACGAAGCAGCTGCACACAGAAGGTAGCAAAGTGAAGATAATCTTTCAGCATTTTTAGACGAGCGTCCGTATCGTCTAGGTGTGCGAACAGCCCCCCTGCTCACACCCCCTACGTCAGGATCAGAGAAAGTCAGCGCAAGAGAGAGAGAGAAAAAAGTAAGTTGGGTAGCTTCTCAGCCATCTGCCAATAGCGTCCGTTGTATGAAATCAACTGGGCAAACCAACTGAGGAAGCATGTACCAGAAATTAAAAGACCCATTGTCCTCAGAAATCCGCGAACCAGCAAAAAATCCGCGATATATATTTAAATATGCTTACATAGAGTGAAGCCGCGAAAGGCGAAGCGCGATATAGCAAGGGATCACTGTACAGTATGCACGATACTTTTTTCACTTTTTTTATTTTTGTATAATTGAAATATAGGCAGTGATTCAGATGAATCCAGCACCTGGGCCAGAATATCTGTAATGGCATCAGGCTGACTTGGTAGATATTTTAAGTAGCACCATTTGTTCCTTCAGCCTAAAACAAACTGTGATGGTGTGAGTCGGCTCAATGCTCTTTGATCCATTTGGGAGTCTCTTGAACCCGCATCTGTCAATAGTCATAAGTGAGATGAGCCGAGCAAATGAGGACACAAACATCCAGTCAAGGAGGTCCACAAGTAACAGTGCTTTTATTAAAAAACAATACAAAACAAAGTGTTCAGTATTGCAGTTACAGTCTTCTTAAATAAATAATCCAATAAAATAATCCATAAAACAGGAGCAAATCCCAGGAGGTTAAAATATCCCTAATAAATCTCTTCAGAAAAAACAAAGTTAATATCCAGTATCAGGTAAAAACACAAGACCTGGTGCCTCCTTAAAACAGACGTCTCCCTGGCTTACACTCTGCAGATCCATCAGCACAAGGAGATGTCCCACTTACAGGCATAGCGACATCTCCGAAACAGGCTTGGGTCCCTGCTGGTTACAGGCACTCAGTACAGCTCCCACTCCGAGCCATGCCTCATTCCATTTGTGTCCCTCGGCCTCTTCCTGGACTTACACAGGAGCCCGCTTCAGGTCACTCCAGGTACCGATAATGCACAGTCAAGTTGACCCCCTTCCGTCACCTCGAGTGTCCAACCTACACTCCTCTTGGCACTCTTCCTCCCAGCATTTTCACATGGGTGCTCTACAAGATCAGCCAAACACCATAATCTACCCTAGAGTGGCGCCGTCATGCACACATCTGCACCTGTTTCAAGCCTGCATGCTCCCAGGTGCAATTATTCATTTAAACTCTGTACAACGCCACGAACCACTTATCACACAACCACGTGTTGCTTCTCTCCCACACTAAAGTTAAATCATTCCAATGAACTGGTGGTACTTAATACTGTTCTGCCATAATCCAGAAATGTCTTCAAGTCTTCTGACTCCACGTATAATTATAAAGAGTTTTCAAAATACAGTTCTTTCACCCTGGTCTTTTTGAATTTTTCTTCTTTGTTGTTCAGTTTTGAAGTAGTGCAAAAATAATTTTGCAGGTTTAAATCTGATTGAATAAATAACTTGTGTATTCATTTGCATCTACAGCTGGTTGTATAAGGAAGCCACGGTCCAGAAGGTGGATGTTTTACCAGACGAAGGTGCAGCCAGTGTTGATGTCATCATCAGCTCATCTGCTTATGGACGTTATAAAAAGCTTTTTCAATGCTGATATACAATACAAAGTATAAGTTTTTCTAACCTCTGTGAATGTTCAAGCAAAATCTTTTCACACTTCAACTAAAATATTGTACTAATAATCATGTAAATAAATTTTTTGAAAGAGTCAAATTGTTTTGTAATAAAAATCAATTACCATTGGAGTAAAATAAATATAATTTATTATTAGACATCACACAGAGAAACTGCACAATGCCCGTGTGGTATTTGTATATTTTTATGATTACATTTTCCCCCTTGAACAATATATTTACAAAATTATAATACAGACAACACTAAAGCCACCTTGGGTTAAAAATAAAGGTATGTTATTAAAAACAAATTGCAACAATACTGCATCTAGTGTTTTAAGAACCTTGATGGTACTCCTGAACATTACACTTGGAGGAAGTTGCGCAGGATTAGTTAAGGAGTGTTTACATTTTACAAAAAAAAAAAATTAGGAAATTGAGACCACTGTAAAAAAAAAAAAAAAAAAAGTGCCAAACAATAAAAACATGCAACCTGTAAATAATAATAAAGTAAGAGAAATATTTAAACAAAACTAGTGCCAAATAAAAGTTGAAAGGTAATGAATACTTTGATTGCTCACTGGTCAGGAATTTCTTGTGTTACCAGACTACAACTTGAAGAGGCAGAGAAAGGGAGATGCCAGCGTTAAAGTGTAAAGTCACAAGCGTTCAGAGAGTGGAGATTCACAGCATTTAACACATAGATGTGTTTAGATATGGAGAAGTACTGTAAATTGAAAAAAAAGGCAATATAAAATATTTCTATAAATAGTGAATTATAAGTACTTGGCAAACGGTCACTGTGTCTTTGTGTGATTTACAGGTCAAACAATCTGCTTTGCTCCGTAGATAAGTACAGCATGACCAGCTTCTGAAGTGCAAGACGTTAAGAGCGGAGTGGTGTTCCTGGCAGTCCGGATGTTCTCTGTATCAGTTTTTTATTAAGGGTAATGACATCTGAAATGAACTTCCCAGAAGTGACAAAGTCGCCTGCAAAAATATTAAGGCAGCCATGTGCCTCTCCTGGGGTCTGCTGCTGAACCCAATCCATAAGGCATAAGGAGCACTTTAGAGTGAGTTTCTTCAGTGAAAGAGACGGATGAATGGTAATGTAATTGTAGCTTGCTGTAAGGTTCAGACCAGCAACACAAAAAAAACCTAAAGGGGGGGGGGGAAAGTTAAAGCCAGCTTCAATTTCAAAGCGTCCTAAGGACTAAGGTTATTATAGTTAATGAAAACTAAAATCAAAACAAACTATTATTAAAAAAACATTTTCATAAACTGAAATAAAATTAACAAAACCAAAATGAAAAACTAAAACTAAACGAAACTATTAAAGTAGCTGGAAAGACTAACTGAAATAAAATAATAATTTACTAAAATAATTTTAGTTTTCGTTTTTGAATGAATATTCTTGCTGTTAGTTGTTATAACCCTTATAACTTTTAACTCTAAAACTGAAGTCATCCACCACGAGCCACCCGCACATATTCATCCAGTGAAGGAGGGAGGCTGTTCACAGCATTCACAGTGAGAGAGCGAGGTGAATATGTGCGTAAAACGTGTGGAAAAGAAAGCGATTTACGCACCGTCTCTTTTTGCACTTTTTGTATATCAAGATGTAATTCAAGCACCTGAAATTGGAATGTGCTGGTCAAGAAAAACTTTACCGTTTGGAAAGAAAAATCACAAGTGAGTAGTGTTTGTTTATTTCTCACCTGCCACTTTGCACACAAAGTATACAAAGCATAGAGAAAGTATAGTAATCATAAAAAAAATCAACCTCAAGATTTTGATGAATCTTGATGTTTTAGACCTCCCCGAGTCTGAAAAGACTTTTTTCTTCTGTTTTGTGACAATAAAGGGATGTCCCAATTGATTAGGATTGATTCCTGTCTAGGACAGGCTCCTGCCATTGTCTCTTCAGTTAATAGAATATGAGTGGATGTATTTTCAGACTTCAGTTATAAGGTTATGAAAAAAACATGTCCAGTTTATAAATTACTGTACATTAGAAAAAATCAAAACTGAATAATATAAATAATCCTGCTTCTTATTCATGTCCAATGCTAATTCAGTTTTCAACTCACGCTGGAGCATTTCTTGATAAGGATTTTGGATGTGGATGATATAGTGAAGTTAGGTCAAACCTTTATTTCCCAATACCTTGATATCCCATGGGCATACGGGAGGATTCTGGTTGTGGACTTTAGCTCTGCTTTCAATGCAGTACTCCCAGAGCTCCAAGAAAACAAGCTCACTCAGTTCAAGCTGCCCAGTTCTACCACTGAAATACAGGCAGTCTTACGAAATAGTATGTGTGGCTGGACAAACATGTCTGACCCCATTAACTGCAGGACTGTGTTCTTTCCCCACTGCTCTTCTCACTTTATACAAATGACTGTACCCTTCAGTGATTCATCTGTCAAACGTCTTAAATTTGAGGATGACATCACACTAATGGGCATCAATTCAAAGCATGACGAGTCCATCTTCAGACAACAGGTAGAAAATATTAACGTTTTGCAGCCATAATAATTTGAACCTTAACATTCAAAAAAAATTGGGAGATGGTCATAAATTTCTGGAAAGAGCCACCTGCTCATCTACAGCCATTGGGATGACAAAGTCGCTTTATGTTTCTGGCCACTACACGGTCAGAAAAATGTTAGGTAGGGCAGTAACATCACATATATTATCAAGAAAACGCAACATGGAATGTTCTTTTACAACCTGCTGAGGAAATTCAATTTCCTCCCAAGCAATATTGGTCCAATTGTACACAGCCACCATCAGTCCATTTTGACCTGACCTATAACTGTCTGGTTTGGTGCTGCCTCTGTTCAGGCCAAGGCCAATCTGTAGCACATCATCAAAGCCTGTGAAAGGATCACAGGCTATAACCTACCTAACATTCAAGTCCTATATGACTTCAGGGCAATGAAGATCACTGCTAATCAGTCTAACCCTGGGCACCATCTTTTCCAAATACTTCCCTCCAGTAAATGTCCTTTGTGCAAAGAAAGTTAAAACAACACATCTCCTAAACTATTATTCCCATCTGCAGTTTATTCTGAGTAGCCAGGTCAAAGTTTCTATGTATACCTGCACACTGGACTGTCTGGACTTTCTTTTTAAATATCCTATTTTATCTTTTTATATTTTGTGTTGCCTTTGTATGTTGCAATATATTTTATCTTCATACACTTCTCTTTTTGCATTTTTTGTTGTCCTTGTATGTTACATCAAAACTACCAAGACAAATTCCTAGTAAATGTGAGTTTAACTGGCCAATAATGCAAAATCTGATTCTGATACTGCACTTATCGTCAGCTTTTATCCTCAGTTTTTTAGTGCTCACCTGGGTTTCGCGATTCTTTCTTCTTTTCGAAATAGTCCACTAGAATATTTGGATCCTCACTGTCTGCCCACCAGTATGGGATTTTGGGCCACATCTCCCGATGTTTCTGAGCTGCTGGATCTTCATATGAAACAATAACCTGATGCCCCATCTTCCACAGATTTCTCAGAGTTATGTCCTCCTTTGGGGAAAACAGATCAAGTAAATGCCCATATATTTAGAGTCCTTATAGACTATTGTGCTTAATGCTGGCTCACAGAGTGGGATTTGTTGAATCTTTTCTTACAAGTGTCTAACATAATGTGGTGATTATGAAATGCAAATGTGTGGCTGACTGGCCTTGTTGCTTTGCATATAACTCCTGTTATGAAGGCTGAGGATATTTGAGGGAGACCAGCAGCTGGTGACCTGCAACATGATGGGCCGAGTTGTGAAAACAAAAAGGTGTATCTGATAGACTTGATTCTGACCAAGCAAAGAACCTAAACCCCGAGCTTCACCAAAGACAAACCACTGAAAAGGAAGAATGGGCTGCTTGAAGACGTCACTTTTAAAAGAGTCTTTCTAAGAACTAATGGATAATTGTAAATGGATTAACCAATCAGATTAATGATTAATTTTCAATATTCATATATTTTGTAACGTATTGAGTTTTACGAAAAGTACATTTTAGCATAATTTATGACTGGGTAACTCAACTCCAGTTCTGGTGGTCCATAGTGGGTGCAGGTTTTCATTCCAATCCATTTTGTAACTAAAACCCAGGCCTAGCAGATAATGAGACTTGGTATTTAATTATATAAGTTGTTAAATGCTTTTATTCTTTCAAGTCAAATCCTTTTCACATTGTAGATTTTTTGTTTTCTGAGAACATTATCCATTTGTTTTGTGGTTCAGAACAGATTTGTACCCCTGGTCTTTCCTGCTCTTTCATGTATTTCAAAACATTGTGTTAACACACATACTTCATGATGCACATATACAGGTTTAAATGAATGCACATTAGCTGATGAGCTGGTGGTTCCTTTGTCATTTGCACCTCATTATGAATTGATGGCTGTTTAAGAAAACAGACAATTAAAAACCTTAATGCAGCTGTTTAAAACAAAAACAGGCAGTTCAGGATTCTGAATTGTAAAAAATGCATTAAAACTAAAACTTAGCCCAAAAAACATATTGCTTTAGTAGTAGAAAATTAGTTCTGATTAAAAATTTGGTTAAAGCAAAAATCTCCAGCCACTATGGACCTCAAGGACAGGAGCTGAGTACCGCTGATTTAGTATATTAAAAGGGTTGACACAAATTACTATTGGTGAAGACCTTGCAAGACAGAGAAGTAGTGTTGAGTCACAAGCCAAGATCCAAAGCATAGCAGAAATGAAAATGGCCAATGCTGCCCCTTCTGCTGGGTGCCTGTATCTCCCTCAGCTTTACTATATATATACAGTGGGTACGGAAAGTATTCAGACTCCCTTCATTTTTTCACTCTTTGTCATATTGCAGCCATTTGCTAAAACCATTTAAATTAATTTTTTCCCTCATTAATGTACACACAGCACCCCATATTGACAGACAAAAAAAAGAATTTTTGAAATTGTTGCAGATTTATTAAAAAAGAAAAACTGAAATATCACATGGTCCTAAGTATTCAGACCCTTTGCTCAGTATTTAGTAGAAGCACCCTTTTGAGCTAATACAGCCATGAGTCTTCTTGGGAAAGATGCAACAAGTTTTTCACACCTGGATTTGGGGATCCTCTGCCATTCCTCCTTGCAGATCCTCTCCAGTTCTGTCAGGTTGGATGGTAAACGTTGGTGGACAGCCATTTTTAGGTCTCTCCAGAGATGCTCAATTGGGTTTAAGTCAGGGCTCTGGCTGGGCCATTCAAGAACAGTCACAGAGTTGTTGTGAAGCCACTCCTTCGTTATTTTAGCTGTGTGCTTAGGGTCATTGTCTTGTTGTGTCTTGCACTGAGGTATGTGTGGAGACAACCAGGCACTGCTCATCACTTGTCCAATAAGGTCCCCACAGTGAAGCATGGCGGTGGCAGCATCATGCTGTGGGGGTGTTTTTCAGCTGCAGGGACAGGACGACTGGTTGCAATCGAGGGAAAGATGAATGCGGCCAAGTACAGGGATATCCTGGACAAAAACCTTCTCCAGAGTGCTAAGGACCTCAGACTGGGCCGAAGGTTTACCTTCCAACAAGACAATGACCCTAAGCACACAGCTATGGCCCAGCCAGAGCCCTGACTTAAACCCAATTGAGCATCTCTGGAGAGACCTAAAAATGGCTGTCCACCAACGTTTACCATCCAACCTGACAGAACTGGAGAGGATCTGCAAGGAGGAATGGCAGAGGATCCCCAAATCCAGGTGTGAAAAACTTGTTGCATCTTTCCCAAGAAGACTCATGGCTGTATTAGCTCAAAAGGGTGCTTCTACTAAATACTGAGCAAAGGGTCTGAATACTTAGGACCATGTGATATTTCAGTTTTTCTTTTTTAATAAATCTGCAACAATTTCAAAAATTCTTTTTTTTGTCTGTCAATATGGGGTGCTGTGTGTACATTAATGAGGGAAAAAATTAATTTAAATGATTTTAGCAAATGGCTGCAATATGACAAAGAGTGAAAAATTGAAGGGGGTCTGAATACTTTCCGTACCCACTATATATTGGGAAGTATCCTCAAATATTTAACTGATCTTGTTGAGAACTGTAAAACTTTGGTGGTTTGTGAAAACTGTGATGCTTAAATGTGTTGATTATGTTTACGAAGACTCTAGCTAGTTGATTAAGAAGTAAATCATTTCATAAGAATGTCTCGAATTAGGGGTGGCTTACACTAATTCAGGCTTTTTATATTCTACGAAAGCTTCTCCTATACCATCCTAAGGTACAAAAAAGAATTCCGTGGTTGTTAAGTCAGAAATCCTTACAAAATTAAGTCAGACAGCAATGTATTCCTCCATCAATGATGTTTAAGTTCATAATAATGTACAGCATGTGCACTTATTTACCAAAGATGTAATTTTCTTTAATCTCAAGTTGATACAATGTTGGCACAGGTAGAAGACAGTCCAGGCAGTGCAGTGACATTGAAGTTAACACAGCAATTTCACAACTGCATAGCCCTTTGTTCCTCACTATCTGAAATAAACATATTCTTACTTTTTTCCTTGTGGATTTTTTATCTGGGTATTCCATATTTTTCTTTCCTATCCTAAAATCATGCAGGTAAGATTGGTTAGTGACTTGAAAACAGTCTTGCATAAAAGAGTTTGCTCTCCAATATGATGGTGTCCCATCCAGGTTTTGGTTGTGCTTTTTTGGTCAGAACTGCCACCACTGAATAATTCAATAGGAGGGTGTGATGGATGCATGGAAATTTTATTCTGTAAAACATCATAAGGGATGTTCATTTGAGTGCTTAGTGAGCACAGAGCTAACAAATGCACATAAGAATAAGGATATGATGTGGTGGCAGAGGACATACCAAGCACATTAATATTCATTTGGGCCCACAGGTGTAGCTTGTCAGCTTTATGCAGACACACATTAATATAAAATGAATTTGCGCTCTCTGATTAAGTTTCTGTAAACAGACAATATAACACAAGTAAAATGATATCAATGTAATTGAGGAAATGGCAATAGCATGGCTATAAGTAGCACCACTTATCTGAAATGGAAGAGATGAGAATGCGGAAGTCAGGCATAGTGGTATTAGTTAGTTTGTACCAGTGCTACCACTGGAAGGACTCTTATTTCCCAGTAGCCCCAAAGGGGATTGCACTCATTGGATGTGTGAAACAGGAGCAGGAGCTGCTAGAGACAGGAAAGGCCAGTGGGAAATTTGAAATGGGGCTGGCAAAGCAGCAAGAGGAGGTTTGCGTTTCTGTTTACCAGTTTGTCCTGTCTAAAATAAACCCTGTGAAAAATCATCATACTCTCGATTGTTTCTCATAAGGCTGAATGGATTGTCTCGTGCCTGCCTGTCATGTGAACAGTGGTAGAGTAGTGTCATGCATCTTCAAAGGGAGCGCTCCCATAAATCTCACCCCTCGCCGCTCAGAACTACTGGTAGGACTGTTTAATTCATTTCTTACAGAAGCTGTTCCCGGGATTGTCATCATCAACCTTACTCCATACCATTTCATCCATTTCTGCTGCATTGGGACTGTGTTAAGGACATCGTAGTGAGTGTTTTATTGTCAGGATTGATCGTTGTGTGTAATATTTCTACCACTGAAAGGGAAGGGGAGGGTTGTCTGATTTTTGTTGTTTATATTTGATTTTTCACTTAATATATTTCTCATGTTTGTTTGATTCATGTCTCTGTCTGAGAGTGTGTGCAGGTCGGGCCAAGACTGTGTACATTCCTGGAATCCCCACTAAAAAATAAATAAATCACTGTCCTATCAACGGTGTCAAGCTGAGCGGCACTGGACTGCTACAAGTTTGAAACACAGGACTTCCAATTGTAGCAAAAATGTGTATCCCAGTCAAAATCTTACAAGAAATAACTTTATCTAAAATGTAAATACTATGATAACATATAAGTTTCATTTTTTTATAATTACCATAACTGGGCAAAGCTTGCTTCCAAAGATATACTTTAGTGATGAAATAAGATGTTCATGGAGGCTCTCCGTCATGCCTTCAAAATGACTGCAAGCTAAAATGATTATCTCTCGCTTGTGATTCTCTAGCCATAGGTTGATCTCTTGTAGAGCTTCCTAAATAATATTTTAAGAAACTTGTTTAAACATTTTGAAAATAAATTTTTTTTTATTTTTGAAAATACATTTTTTTTTAATTAAATCATGCCCAGAAATCTTTTCATCCATAGTAATCTTCAGTACATCTAGTAATTTTCAATACTGCTTAATTCAATTCAAGGTTGTGGAGAAATTTGCATCAGAATAAGAAGAAAATGTCATGTTGAGAAGTCACCATCATCACCAGTTAAAACTACCACTTTTCAGATTTACCCAGGTTGGCTGGTCACACCAAATTTTTTCCATGGGATAACTTGGCAAAGTGAAAATGAAATAAATCCACCAAAACAGCATGCTACCTGCTACCAGATGCCCCAAAATGAGGATTGCATTCAATCTACAAAGGCAGGAAACTTCTGAATGCAAACAAGTAACTTTTTTAATTTTGCAGAAATATTAGAAATATTTGAGTACAACACAGTGGCACAGTGGTTAGTGCTGAGTTATCCCAGCTCCAGAATCCCAGGTTTAAATCCCACACCGTCCTGGTTTGCGCAATATTTGCATGTTGTCATCCTATCTGCATGTTCTTTCTCCACCTACTGCAGTTTTTCTCCCACACCCTAAAAATGTGTAGGTAATATTAAGCAGCCACAGTCTGAATGATTGTTTATTTGAGTAAGCAGGCCTAGCAATGGTCCCCTCTGACATCTGGGTTGTGCTCAGAGTTGCTGTGATTGGCTCCAGCTCCCCATGATCCTAAAACTGGGTTTCTTGTGTTCAGTAAATACATTAATGGGCAGAAATATCAAGAGGGGTGGGTTATATGGCGCTGTTCAGCAGCAGATGTTCATTTACTCTCGTTTCTAACTAGGTCTGTTTTTCACTTGTCACCATGTAGAGGGGGAAAAATAGTTGTACAAGCTATTTAAGTCATGTTAAACTTGAACAATTTTATTCATCAGTGGCTAGGACCTTGGAACTGTCCACAAGTCGCTAGTACCAAAAAAAAAAAGTATCCTTCACCATCTGTTTGCTTCTAGCTGTATAAAATTCAATATTTTAATTCCTTGTACAATTCTTAAGAAAAATACCTCAGCCTCCATAATCATTATTTCTGTTGTTGGGTCCATCACGCATTTTAATGTTTCAATATTAACAAATTTAGGGCAAATAGCTGGTGATATTAAATCTCTGGCCAAAGATAAATGTGACTCAGTGAAACTGATCTATGCTAATCTATCATTTTTTTAAGGAAGGATTTGCAATTTCCACACGATTAAATACAGCCATTTTGGGATTCCTGAACAAATTAATGAGGTGGATTATTTACCATATTGCTGCAAGGAAAAAGTGATGACACAATGACAAGTAAACAACAGAAAGGTAGACTATAATTTTTGAAATGCATTCAGTTATTTCTCCATAATGTAAGCTTAGACAGGTAACCTGTTCTACCAAAAAGGTGCAATTAATGACTTTAATAAATGACAAGGTTCATTCATGCATCCATCATCTGACCTTACAGTCAACTTCAAGTTTAAGGGAGCTGGAGCCCATTTCTGCATCACTTGTGTGGAACAAATACTGGACAGTGCCAGTCCAATAAAGGAGCACTCAAAAGCATTCACTTAGATCAGGACAATTTAGAGTTGTCAGTCAAATAAAGAGTAGGCAGAATAAAACCCACAGGTTTAATCAGGGATTCAAATCCAGTTCCAGGAGGCGTGAGGCAGCTGCAGAAACCAACCCGTGTTACTTCAATACTTGATTACCCCATAGCTTACTCATGTCTGCAACATCAAGTTTCTTACTATAGCCAAGAAAATGGCTTCTTCCACTCTAACTTCAGTTTCTTTTGTTTATATTTTAGCACCCATACTTCTGAATTGCCAACATTTTTCCACAGTGCTCAGCTTTCAGAGATCAGCATAAACAGATTCATCATATACAGCATAACTTACCAAGACAGTGACTACTGTGAAAAGTACATGTGTATAGTAAAGATCCTGAGAGCCATCCTTAGGCCGGTGTGCAATTCTTAAATCGAAGTAGCGGATGCCTGCCTTCAATTGCTCCACAATATCAACCTCCTAGAAAGAAAGAAATTTACTTCACCTGAAGCTGGCAGAACACCAATCAGAGTTCTTTCACACCAGTTTGCAACATGGCTCTCCATAAAATGGACATCTTAAATCTGGCTACTGCCGTATAACATAATGAAATTACAGTCAGTACAAGGGATGCAGCTACTATGATTTGAGCTTCAGAAGAAAAAAAAACTCAATGACACACTTCACTGTTTACCACTACTCCCTACAAAAACATATTGGGGTGCCCATTTAATATTTCACTACCAGAAGGCTTCATTGTTGTCTTGAATGGCTGAGTTTTTCTTTCAGTCTTTTTCTGCCAAAATGGTCATGGCAGGAAAGAACTGAACTTGGCTTTTAGTGTCCAGTTTACCTGCATCCCTGGTTACCAATGATTCCTCATTAAGTCAAATGAACACATGCTGTTAACTTGACACAGACAAAAACAAAACACCGCACGCACAAACACACAATTTAACCACGTGAATAATACCTGAGTGGTTGCCCATTTAAAAATGACTGGCCGTATTATACAGGGAAAAGCGTGATCTGCCATCTTTAAGATCCAAGGCTGTGATGTGACAATTGGCGAGTTTAAATCCAAGCAGTAGCTCATAGCATCGTGGCTACCTAAAAAAAATTCAACAAATAAACAAAGGGCTTCACCAGAATATTTAAACCTTTAAAAGAGCCAGTATAAGAAAGACATTTCAATGTTGCTGTTTAATCTATAAATATAAAATTCTTTTCGTGTTTGAAACGGAAATTACATATGACCACAGAGGAACAGGAAAAACATTCTTAATAAACCTGATTCTTGCCGAGAGCGAATGGTGACATAGCTCTGGCTATAGCGTCATCGGGAATCGCTTCTACATTATTAGATGGAGGTTGTACAGCACATTCGGCATTGCAATTACCATTAAACCTCACTCACGACGAAAATCCAATTTGCAACATACGCAAGGGTTCTGGAAAGGCAAAAGTCTTGCAACATTCAAAGATAATAGTTTGGGATGAGTGCACTATGGCACATAAAAGAGCTTATGAAGCCTTGAACCGAACAATGCAAGACCTCAGAGATCCTACCAAAATAATGGGAGGTACTGTCGTTTTACTCGGAGATTTTCTTCAAACATTACCAGTTATTCCACGAGGGACACCAGCAGATGAACTCAACGCATGTTTAAAATCCATGCTTCTCCCACGGTCAGTTATATGTTGCGTGTTCTCAGGTAGGTACACCAAAAAAATTTTACATTTATGCACATAATGGGCAAACAAAAAATATAGTATACCCGAAAGCACTGCAGTAATACTCAATGTATCTTTACTTCTTAAATGTTAATGTTTTACTGTTTAATAATTTATACGCTTCTTATATGTTGTTCAAATTCTTTTATCAAAATACCAGTAACGGCGCGCTGCATACACTTGACCTGAGCATTCATAGTATTCATCGTCTTTCTCTGTACGTTTAGCATTCGTTTGCTCAGAGGTTGATGCGCTTGCTGCTTCCTGAGCAGCTCTTCTTTACTCCACCCTAGCGGCCCGCTGCTTCTCCTTCGTCGGCATCTTTTCGCGTTAAAACTGATTAAGTTAGTTTTTGTGTTGCAATTACTTAGTACGTTTTCTTTAACCTTTCACTTAATCTGGCACTTAAGTCTTCAATCTGCCTCAAGAATGATTAGCGAAGGTGGTGGGGAATGAGAACGGTGCCCGTACGCATCCCCACGGCTTCCCTGCTGCGCGCTGCCGAGAGTTGATTCTACAATAAAATAAAAATAAAAAGAGTGATAAAATCATCACCCCGAAAAGCGGATAGTAGACGTCACGTAGTATATGTGTACCAAATTTCAAGTCAATAGGTGAAACAGTTTGCGAGCTACAGGTGATTTAAAATCCTGGACAGACAAACGAACAGCCACTGTAGCGTATTATAGAAGAAGACTACTGTTTAATAATTTATATTTATATGCAATGTGCTTCTTATATATTACTTCATATTCTCCTATAATAATGATGTTAATAATGTTGTTTATATTGATATTTATGTTATTGTAAGTGCTCTTTATTTGTTGAAAAATAAAATTGGCAATTAACAAAACTTATTTTATAAATACTGCATTTTATTTTTTTTCCCTTGCACTCAGTGAACGAAGCCACTGGGTAATCAGCTAGTTTCGAATAAACATGCTTTTGAGAACTCAAGCAAGGAAGCGCTGAGAATATCACATGGTAAACAAACTCTGCAGCCCCTTTGGTCCTTTAAATTCAGATTTGAATGGATACATCCAGTAGTGCGCCTAAACCACTTGCACACTTCTCAAATACTATATAATCCCACCTATGAACCACATATCTCAATACCTCCATAGACTCTGGCTTCTTAATAATTATTTAATAATTTTTTCATTATTTATATAGTGCTTTTCTCACTATTCAAAGCACTCTCCACACAAAGAGGACCCGGGAAGCGAACCCACAATCTCCTTACTGCAAAGCAGCAGCACTACCACTGCGCCACCTGTGAGGCCTCCCACCAGTGAGCCTTCTCCCCAACTCTTCCCTCAACCACAGACTGAATACATCTTAGCTGTTAAATCCCTTACCCACAGTCCATTCCAGTGTCAGTACTGTCTATCGTTGCCTACGCAACTTTGTGTACCAGCCCTGGGTGTTTAAACTCTTCCAGGTCTGTGTAGCCCTTAAAGGGCCGTGCCTCCTAGATGACTTGAGAGGCACCTGCTTATCTCAGTGTGCAACAAGGTACTCTTCATTTCTAACAGAGATTATATGCAGTTAATAAATGGTCTGGAAGGGAAGTATTGGCCAATTGCCAGTCTTCACTAGTGTGATCCTTAAAAGGTGTAACATGTTTTTCTACTTTTTTGCAGTTTGGTCTTTTCTACTGCATGCTTTTAAATGGCCCTCTACGGCTTTGGGTAGGTACAAAAATAACCACTGCTAGCCTAGACTTAATTTGAATCACAAATGAGATGGAGTTCCCCATTACCTGTTTTTTTTCCTATGGATACTACAGTGTCCTCCAGCATCAGAAAGGCTGTTAGCATTAAATTGGCCTGGTATTTGTAAGTGAGTAAGTGTGCCCTATGATGGACTGGCTCCTCATCCTGATATGATTCCTACCTTGTTTGTTAGGACTGGCTCTGGACTTCTGCAGCTCTGTACCAGAGTATGCACATTCTGGATCTTACTGAATCAAATAAATTAACAGCATTCACCAGTTTTACCTCAAAATTTAGAAATCTCAGACTCCTTAATAACATCTTACGGGACCAGTTTTCAAACAGTTGATATTCATTTTAGGTTAGGATATTTAAATTATTGAAAGTTAAACATAAATGCCAAATATAGATGCTGAAAAAAGAAGGTAACTAAACTGAAAGATTAACTGTAATTTTCAAACATCCTTAATGGTTATTACTGCATTCATGTGAAGAGCAAACCAAGAAGAACATACCACCTTATCAAACTGAAACACAAACATTTGTTCAATATCAAATGATTGCAAAGAGCTGAAACATATTCTAACAGCATTAGCCACAGGCAGGAAACAAACTTGGATTGGGAACATTCATGTACACGCCAGCACTCATTCATGTTGGGCTTATTTAGTATCCAAATAATCTCGGAAAATTAGAGTACCCAGAGGGAGAAAAAAAAAATCCACACATTCTATATGTTGTGCGATACAACATCTGTAAATTTTGGACTACATTTTCATTACATTTTGCTCAAGACAACAACAGATGAACTAAATTCAGGACACATCAAAGCATGTATTCTTCCCAATTGTACCTCACTTTTAAAAACACTGTTCAAGCAAAAGAGGAAGACATGGCAATGCCTCAGGCTATCAATTACTTTATAACCTGAGAAAGGATGGACATCTGGGACAAAAACTTGCTAAATTGGTACAGCCTGGGAAAAGAAGACATGCCAGTAGGTATTAAGCAACAACAAAAAAACAGTTTTATTGTTTGGGAAAACGGACAGTGAATTCATTCTTCATATTGACAGCCTGCTAATCAGAATAACTAACAATCACATCTTGCAAAACCCCCAGTAGAATTTTATAATAAATATGCCTCGTCTGAAGAGCAACATAGGAGGAAGGAAGAAGAAGAGACAAAGACATCAGGAGAACAGGGAACAGAGTGACGTCAGAAGAGGGTGCTGGCAACGTGCGGCCAATTCCATCTGATCGTCAGAAAAATGAACAACTACCACAAGCGGCCTGCGACATTCATCCTTGTCATCTTTACTTTTTCGTAAGTTTTTTCTAAAGACTAAATATATCCGGACTTTATTATCAGTCCTATTTTCTATTATTCTTTGTTCTACTGGTATTAATTCTGTAATAAACTAGGGGGCTTTGCCCCCTGCTCGCTTCGCTCGCCAACCCCCGTGTTTGGTTTTCCGGATACACACTTTTAAGATTTTTTTTCTTTGAATTGTTGCTATTTCATTAGTTTTACTTTTATTTCAGAACTTCTGTAAAAACAATATTTGTAATCTTGCCAGTCCCAACATGCTGAATCTTTTTAATGAGGTCAGGACAGGTTTCTCTGTTTGGAATTTCCGCACAGACAAAACGATCTACATCATCAGCAGTTAATAATTTTACAAAGTAAAAAAGTAAGTAGAGTTCTGCATTGGACTCCTGTCTGTAAAGTCATGCTATTTTCCTCTCACAGTTCCAAAAGTACATGGGGTTACCAAGGTGATACCCCAGCTTTTGTCTAGGTTTTTGAACAAGGGCTAGACAGAACGTTTTTGACTCCTGGGGTAAATTTAGCTTTTTAAATAAGCAGACACATAAATATATATACACTAACAAAGTAACCAATAAATGCATGTGCGGTAAACTCCGTTTTTGAAATTCTAAAGATTCTTTATTTGTCACATGCATAGTTATACAGGACAATACGCAGTGAAATGCATCCTGATCCGCTTATCAAAAACTGTGCAAAGTTAGAAGAATATCAGTTAGATTAACAAAAAGTCATAGATTGAAAGATAACAGTATAGCAGAACATAATAAATAAGTATAATTATGTGAATAAAGTAGAATTAAGTGTTAAGGTGCAATAGTGTAGTAATTATTGTGCAAAACCAAAGTTAGACTGGTGCATAGTTAAATGAGGCAGTTTGTTTGCGCTACTGCGATCTTTACATTCTTTTTTTTATATTTTCTAATTTTCCTACTTTCATATCCTTTAACTTTCTCCACATGTGCACATGTATAGCGCCGTTTTGTTTTTTTTTGAGCCTTTCTAATTTCCCTGGTTTCATAGTCTCTAACCTGCTCTGCATGTGTTTAGCGTCAACATTTGTAAACGTCTTTATGAAGTTCTTTGTCATTTTACTCATTGTCTTTTAATTCTAAGCCGTACAGTACAATACATAGAACAGAATAAATCCTCAATACAATATAAAAATAAAAATTCTAGAAGTACAGAGTAGAATTTCACATTAGATGATATCACATAATATGATTTGGATTTGTTTTAAGTCCTGGAGACCTCATTCATCAAGCTGCCTCCCCCATTTTGCCATTCCACATCTGAAATAGCGCTAATCCGATGAAAGGACCCCTCATTCCCACATCCCCATTCATCAGGGATGACTTTACCTTAGGAAGGCAATCTACAATTTAAAGAGATTGTTACTTTCTTGTGAATTGTTACATATGCATTATTTTCACTTTTACTTTAAAAACTTTTGTAAAAACAATACTTGTCATTTATTTTCAGCCACGTGCCTGGTTGCATCTCTTTCTTTCCAGACGTATAATACTGCTGGTGTTGTGAAGGGTGTTGCGGCTGAACGTACACTAAGGATATTCCTTTGGATCATTTGCTGTCTTTTTGCTGCTTGCTAGCTGCCTCTTCTGCCTATCGCACGTCGTTGTTTTAAGAGCTGGGAGCACAAGATGCTTGCCTGCCAAAAGCAATCGAACAACTGCTAGCTTAGAGGTCTGTTGACTTGTTTTAAATGATGGCTCACTGCCTGGTCTCGCATGACGTTGTAAAAGCAATACCTGTCTTTTATTTCTGGCCCTGGGCGTGTTTGAATTCTTTCTTGCAGGATGTATAACGCTGCTCGCGTTCGAAAGTGGGGTGGGGGTTATAGCTGCTGTCGCGCTGCCCTTCGATCTCTTTAAAGCCTGTACAGCCGCTGACTTTTTGCTACAGCCCTGGGACAATCTCTTGGCACCAAGTCTCATGTTTACGGTCCCCGCAAGACACACTGTGGCAAATCTCCTTGGTCTCACGGGTCTTTTAAATGTCTTTTGAGATTAGCACATATCGTAGCCTTGCATTTGCTTTCCATTCCAGGATTTCCTTTTATATATAGAGAGATACCATGCTGCTTTTAACTTTTTATGCTTTGTCTTAATGTCTAGAGTGATTGAAGTAATAAGGTAGACTTCTTTGAGCACCTGGTGCAGCCAGAGGTTTGCCATTACCTCTGTGCTTCAAGGTTTATTAAGGCTGCAAGCATAGTAGGGAACAGTATGTAAAGTAAGGCATTCTTGGCTGATAAATGGCCTATAGTCAAGGACAGGCTGTGTTATTTCTAAGGTACCTGTACTTGTGTGGTTTAAAGTGCTAGAGGTTAACCAGCCATGTGTGTGTCATTCATGGGGCACTGTTGTGATTAGAGTCTGAGTGTATGTGTATATCTATGTGTGTGTGTGTGAGATAATCTTAAGGTGTAACAACAGACCAACGCGGTAACGAATCTGATGAGTATACTTACCCCTAGGTAAAGGGTAAGTAGAGGGAAATACCACAATAATACACTATAGGACAAAGTGGGCATTGCACATTCTGCTAGGCACTTTAGATGAGTTAAGACCACTGATTTAAAAGGGATTAAGAAATCCTGTTTCACCAAACCCCCCACTTACATTCCAAAGTAAGTGGCTGAAATGCAGTCTGCACCAATCTCAGCCTGTACTTCTGATAACAAAGGTGTAAGTAAGACTTAAACTGATATCTTGGCAGAAGGTCCTTCAGACCAGAAGGTCTCAAATGGCTACCCAAGTCATAACAAGCTATACTTCAATAAATAACAACTATGGTGTATAAAATAACGCGCCTATGAGCAGGCACTGATTTTGTAAGTGGAAGTGACTTTAATACAATCACGACAGATTACACTTTCCTTCAAAAACTAGCTGCACTCATCCCTCTTGAGAAAAAAAAAAATCTTGCTTGCACTCTCTTGAAAGACGTCCTCCTCCTTCTGCTCTAAAACCTAAAAGCTGATGAGCCACTCCCTCTTTTAGGAGATGAAAGCTGACATACCAATGTCTTTGTGGACCCGAAAACTGAAATCCACTCTGCCAAGTCAAGCCCTGTGGCAGTAACTGAGCCCAGACTGAGAAGCAGTCATTACTTAAAAAAGGGACATTCAGCATCCAAACTCTTGTGCCAGAAAGAGTAATGCTTTTCCCTATGAAACTGTAGAGGACATAGCAAATAACCTAGCTGAGAAAAAGCACAGTACACTATGAATAAATGACCACATAGCAAATAGAAAGAGTACACCCTTAACACAAGAAGAATCCTACACTTGAACCTGGAGAAACAAAGCAACAACTCCACGCAACATCAGAGACCATTCTTCAAGACATGGTATTATAAAATCTTTTATTTGTGCCAAGAAGAATAACTCTAAAGAGCCAGTAAACCGCCAGCCTCTTCTGTGTTCTATGTCTAATTTGCATTTGCATCCTATGTCAACATATGTTCCGTTATCATATTTCTATAATCCTTATGTTTATCAATAAATTGTGTTATTCTGTTTCTTAAAATGAGTGTGCTTCAGTCCCTTGATCTAATGGCTGGGGTCCGCCTCCTAGAACAGATAAATGTAAGGAAAATAAAATCGGATCCTTACTCATTTTTTAAATTACAGTTATTGCCAAAGGCAAGACTAGAAATTGATTAACCAAGTTAAAATTCTTTTCATCTTTCTTACAATACATTATCAGAATGTGTAAACTTCATGTAGGCCCAGGATTCATACCCTGTCCTTTATACCTGCGGTGTAGCAGATCACATAATTTTGAGACAATGCTCAAACCCAAGTGTTACTGACATGATGTTTTTCACAATTCATAATTTTTCCATCTGTCCATTTTCAATCCCACTCAATTTTAATTCAGCATCACAAAGGATGGAACCTGTTGTGGTAGCATTGGGTGAAAAGCAATACTCAAACACATAAAAGGTGCCATTCCAACACAGGGCATACACACTCACTCTCACACACACACACACACACACACACACGCAGTTCAATTCAGGGTGGTGGAGAAATTTTCATCAGAATATGAAAAAAATGTCACGGTGAGAAGTCATCATCACAACCAGTTAAACCACCACTTTTCAGATTTACTCTGGCTGGCTGGTCACCCCAAACTTTTTTTTCCATAGCATTACCTGGCAAAGTGAAAATGAAATAAATGCCTCTGCCAAAACAGCATGCTACCTGCTACCAGATGCTCCAAATGAGGATCACATTCATTCTACACAGGCTGGAAACTCCTGACGACAAACAAGTAACTTTTTTAATTTTGCAGAAATATTAGAAATATTTGAGGGCAACACAATGGCAAAGTGGTTAGTGCCGAGTCATTCCAGCTCCAGAATCCCAGGTTTAAATCCCACACCCTGTTCTGGTTTGCACAATGTTTGTATGTTGTCATCCTGTTTGCATGTTTTTTCTCCAGTTACTGCGGTTTTCCTCCCACATCCCAAAGATGTGTAGGTAACATTAAGCAGCCACAGTATTAATGACTGTTTATGGGTGTGAGTAGGCCCAGCAATGATCCCCTTTGTCATCTGGGTTATACTCTGTGCTGCTGTGATTGGCTCCAGCTCTCCATGATCCTAAAATTGGGTTGCTTGTGTTCAGTAAATACATTAACGGATAGAAATATTAGGAGGGGTGGGTTATACGGCTCTGTTCAGCAGCACTCATTCCCCTTGAAGAAAAAAAAAATCTTGCTTGCACTCTATTTAAAAGATGTCCTCTAGCTTGCTCTCTGAAACCTAAAAGCTGATGAGCCGCTCCCTGTTTTGGGAGAAGAAAGCTGACAATCTTATGTCTTTGTGGCCCTGATAGCTGAAATCCGCTCTGCCAAGTCAAGGGTTTAATTTAACATGCAATTAGTGTTACATGGAAAATTAAGTTTGCAATGCATATTCACCAGGGATTGCAAGATTATAGAGAGGAACATCCCAAAGATCTTGAGGAAGCAGTGACATCCATTCTTCCCAGCACTCATCATGTACCAGAGGGATATTTTCTAGAGCAGCCATGTTTCTAGATCTCTGAAAGAAATCAACACATAAAGTCTACTGTCAAATACAGAATCATTTGCCTGTTTACTTATTGGGATACAATTAAGGGACCAAACTCCACATAAAAAGGTGAATTAACAGAAAAACATGGGGTTAAGAACTTAACACTAAGGTAAATATACAAATATTTCTAAGTTTCTTATGAATGTAAATCTAAGAATATTGCTCTTTTCTAAATAAAGAATAAGAGAAAAAAGACCAGCTAGTTAAACCATGAGATGAATTTAAGGTAAAATGACTGACAGATTGTGAAACTTTTAACAATAAAAACCTGCAGTCATGCGTTTTCCTCAGGACTTTGATTGAAAACCACTACCTTAGTCTGTCAGATAGTAGGGCATGCTCTTTGTTTCAGGAATACACTTGGTTGCTCTGATCTTCACAGCCAATATCTTCTATGTCTTGTTAGTAACTGTGGACTTACAAACATATTATAATTTCTTAGCATAACATATAGATAATACAATGTCAAAATAAGATTAACACAGACACTACTTTTTTCCCTTGAAAGAGAACACTTGCTGACATGCTATACTTACCCTCAATATCCCCTCATCCTTCAGTGATCTTGCTCTCCTCATATGTAATGCATCAACCTCATGACCATGTCTATGTTTCAATTTATTTTGATTTCTGGTGCAAAAGATCAGACTAGCAGACATACCATACATTTGTTAGCTTGTGATCTTGTATGCTATATTAAAAAAATCTGTTATTTAAAAAAAAGTTGTGATACCAGTGTAATTTTTCATTACCCTCGGCACCATGAAACATGCTAGCACAAACCCAAACTCTCTGACTTTTTGCAGCTCCTACTAATCTTGATAAAAGAAAGACTGTACTTTCCTCATACAAGGATTTTCAATATTGAACTGGTTCATTTTTCATTTACCCTGAGTGGAGGTCGAAGAAGTATTGCATGTTATTTGTAGAAAGCAGGCTGTTTTGGTGGAAATTATTGTGAAGTGAATGAAAAAAACATACCTAACACAAAAGCTCAGGAGAAAAAAAAATTCACAATATAGCAGTTATTCTGGCTTATAGCACAGCATGAAGGAAGTCTCCAAATTTCTACCATACTCAAAATCCAAACTATGTGACTGAACAATTGTATAGGAAACAATGACAGTGACACAAGATGGGGGTTATACACTGTATAATACTTAAGAATTAAATGTAGCCCTGACATTAGAAATGAAAAGGTAAAACAGTTAAAGGTGTTCTTAACACATCATAGGATTTGGGCTAACTATTCTAGTCTAGGATATAATCAATAATAACTGCCAAAAGTATATTTTAAACAGTAATCTACACAGGATATTTTTCTGAACCTGTGTGGCATTTTATATTCAAAACAAGAATTCAACACTCTGTGCTTAAAAATTGTGCATTTGAATTTAAACAACTGTGGTATTTCTGAGCAATAATAACGGATAACAGACTAGCTGGTGGAAGAAGCTGCCCACCTTCATCCTCTCTGCAGAGTCCCTCACCATTTAAGGAAACACCACCAAAGACTCTTCTCTTCAGTGGATAACTATACCCAACATGCATATTAATAAAGTTCCAATTTGGGGTTTTGTAATGGAATAAGGTAACAATAGGACTTCTGCATTGTATTGTAGCTAATTTGGCTGGTGGCTTTTTTGAACAGACCGGGTAAAAGGCAATGTCTGATGTTTGTATTTATTACAAAGAGGAGCAACAGAATTTCATACAGATTCAAAAAAGAGCACCCCTCTTTTCAATCAAAAAGCTGAGTAGAATCCTCAAAATTGAAAAAGATTTTATCCTTCTATCATCTGAAACCACCTGATCCAGTTCACTGGGGACAGAGCATACACCACATGGCCAGAAGTATGAGGAGACCCCTCTAAACTATTGAGTTCAGGTATTTCAGCCACACCCAATTTTAACGGGTGCATAAAATCAAGCACAGATGCAATCTCATTTGGCCAATGGCTTTTTATGAATGAAGTGCATGTCTGAAGATCAAATACTACAATACTAGTACAATTAGAAGTGTGCCCTCTTATTCATTCTTAAGATGAGATGCCACGCAAATAAGTACTGTAGAAATGTTGAGGCCAAATATCCAGGATCTCGCCAGAGGTCCTGTGAGTCCTCTGTTGCAGATTTGTACATGACAGTAATTAAACTTTCCTTTCTTTTGGATGCAATCACTGAACATGACAGGGTTCAGTGCAGGCAAGATAATGTTCCCCATTGTTCAAAGTAACAACTTGACCAATTTCATGTAGGTCAATGCTGAACACTTCTCGCCATGGGTCTTAAGACTTTTTTATATTATTAACAGAGCAGAAAAAAACGGAAAACAATGTTTTCTTGAGGGCATATAATGTTTCATGTAAACTAATATCATCAGGGTATATTTTGCACAATACAACAATTTGCACAAAAAGTTTACGTGGATTTCACTGATTATCTCTTTTACACATTTATTCTAACCAGTGATATTCCTCCATGCCATCTTCCTTTCCTTAGCTGCTGCTTTGACTGTGTCGCTCTTCTTTTATTGGATGTGTTCATAATTTTCATGCACTGCTACCAGTACCTCTTGCTCTACTAGTATGAAGGTTGCCCTCTCTGTTTCTGAGATATGTAGTCCTTGGTTGATCAATTGTTCAGTGCTTGACTCACAAACATTTATACATTTTGCCATGAACACATGTTAAACTGGACAAATGCTTCTGAGAGGGTTCTGCAACCAGCTAATCCACTGTTGAGAAACTGATCTGGGATTCATTCTGAGGTGTTGGATTATTATCTCTTTCTGGAACAGACATCTTATTTGATCTGCACCTACAGTATGTGTCCATCACATGAAAATCTAAGAAATTACCCATCAATGTGATGATGGCCACAGCAAAAAGAAAATTAACACTTTTAAATATGTCTGAATATGCGGCAGAATATGAGCATCAATAAGCCATGAAATTAAAAAAGCTGGTTTCACTAACAACAATAATTGGTTTCTAATAGGTTAGATTTTGATGTCACAATCTGATCTGTTGGCTCACTTTGCATCTCATTGTTGTTTAACTCCTGGTTAAGAAAATAGAAACATCTAAGAAGTTGGTGTCTTAACAAGCAAGTCAATTAAAGTTAACCAAAAGAAGTCTGCTCAGTTGAGATGGGTCTGGTTGTTGTTTAGTAGGTTCAGTTAGCAGCCTTAACTAATGGAGTAAGTGGCTGGAACAAAAACCCTGCACCTACTGTGGCCCTCCAGGATTTGAATTTGTCAGCCCTGTTCAAGAAAACCAGTTAACTACTAGAAGTGCCTAGATCATTAAGAAATCTGCTAGGTTCAAGGACATGAACATAATAAAATGTTGCATGTTTAAGAATGTTTGTGAAATACTTTCAGTTCACCGATATTGTTTAAAATTTGAATATGTGCTATGTTAAAAGGATGCTTGAAATGTGAATTTATTAGTGTTGATGTGGAGCTGAATGTCTAAAAATTAAAAGGATTTAGAGTAGCTATGTAATCCTGCAAGATGATGAGACCTTGCACTAAGAATTGGGTGAACGGGAACTTCAGAGTATTTTTATACTCAAGATTGATCTTAAAAATAAATAAGGACTGATAATGAACCAATGTCAAAGGTACTTTGTAATGGTAATTTATTACAATTTAAAATGTTTTAAAAATGTATTTTTAGGCATGCAGCTGTTCAGCAGGATTTACTAGGAGGGGGCTTGGACCCTGTATTTCGCATCTTGACCACAACTCATAGGTGGGCGGGGCATCTAAGTGACCAGACACTGGGAAGTAACTCTCGGTGCTCGAATTTCTAGTGCACATAAATCTCACATTGTGGAAAGATGATAACCTCATTGTACTCCACGGAAGGGGTCAGCAACATCGTACTGCAATAGGATTGCTACATTTCACAAAATGTTACAATTACTGTTATATTCTGCACAGAACAGTTATTGTATATAATAGGTAAGGTTATCTGAAGTGGTGGTATGCTGTGCATAAAAATGGATCAGGCCGCAAAGCAGTGCATTGCGCATCACAATCTATGTTTCCATGACAATGAATCAATTCATTATTGACTAATAGAACAGTAGCTTCCAGTTGGTTGGATTCTGAAACATGACTGACAAATACTGTTACATCTTACAGATGACTGGAAGCTAAATCTAACCCACACACATACATGCAAACACACACAATCCTTATACAGTGTTTACAGGTCTATGGTTTTCTCACCCAATTAGACTAATTGTGGCCACCATCCACGTGAAAATTGGGCTTTCGTTGGTTGTGGTTTCCCGGGCCTACTTTTTGAAAAAACAATGTAGTATTTTAGGTTAATTTTCAAACTCCCTTCCCTAACAAATTTTTACCATTTTTTTCATCCATTTGGCACACCTTCCCCTGCTTTTCGCACTTGTATTATGTACTTTACCATTCTAAAATCCCCCCCCCCAACTGTGTGATAGTATATACCCATTCTATGGCTCAGAAATATTTCTACAGAGAACCACAAGGGCTTTTGTGTGTATCTAACCCTCTTGCTCAGACCTCACCTTCCAGTGTCTAATTTTCTCTACCTCAGTCATTGGGCTATTTTTTGGGCACATTCACTACTTTTAAGCAGTAATTGGGCTATGATTTTTTAAGGAACCTGGCAACCCTGCCCCTACTCCAGCCAGTTCACATTTGAGTTTTGAAGAGGCAGCAACAGTGCAGTTCTTCCCTGTAGTCCAAGTCTGACCGGACAAGCTACGGGATTTATCCTATAAAGACTCTTTGTTGTCCAGCAATTTCAATTCAATGCTAAAGGCATTCTTTGTGACAGTAATCCTTAAACTGTTTACATTTATTCTGGTTATGGCCCAATGTAAAAAGAGTATGAACTGAGTTACAAACCTATATTAAGGAGACTAATGTTAATATTTGCTTTGAAGAAATAGCAATTATGTAAAGCAAACACCCTACTGAAAACAGTTAAAAATGTCATTTATAAATTACTTTTACTGGTACTTTTTTTTTTTTTTTTAACATACACAAAATGAAATGATATGAAACATTCTGTTTCAATATTTTAAAATGGATGTGGAGTATCTACAGACTATAAAAGAATGTAACAATATGAAAGTAATGCTGACTTCATCCTTATTTAAATGGTTTCAATTTTGTATTTTCATTAATTATGTTTGTTGTACAAGTACCTCTGACGTTGTTTCGATTTGAATCTGGCTTGTGAATTGTCCTCTTATTGCACTTTTTTGTCAGTTTTCAATAATTAAGTATAGTCTGCGAAGGCAATAAAATAGCTTTCGAGGTTTCTTTATGATAAATTTAAATATTGTAACATTCACAGGCGATAAAATACATAAACGTATAACCGAAAGCTCTGTTACCTACTACAGCCGTTCGTCCTTCCTCATTCTTCCCGGGCTGCGACCAAACGAGGTGGACCAAATAGCAACAGTGACGTAAGGTGACGTACCGTCACGTGACTTGGCGTGAGAGAACACGCGCTGTCAGGCCCCTCCTGCAGCCAGGTACTCGTCGTGGGATGACAGCTGGAATGACTGAAAACTGGTGTTTGATGTTCGTAATATGAGTTTTAAAGTTATTAGTAGTCATAGTCTTTACTACTTTATCTTTAGTAATTTAGCCCTGAACATCATCTACATTAAACCAGGAATTCTGTTTATAAATAATAATCTACGCCTGCTGGAGAAATTCGCTGATTGAAGTGCAGTCCGCTTCGTGTTTTCTCGAGATATTTGGGGGCTCTTCTGTATTTAAACTCATCCATGCGTCTTTTTTAAGCCGCTTATGCCAAGAACAGGATCGCCCGGACGAGCAATCATCAGAAACAATGCCGACGGGGCGCAACTCCATCACAGAACGAACAAACACACACGGGTCAGTTTAGCAATGCCAGTTCACTTAACTTGAATGCCTTTTTACAGGCTCACATCGGCAGGGAGGATAATAGAGCTGCATACTGACGTAAACTACCATAACATCCGGGGAACAGACTTGGTGATGTCCTTATCAATATACAGTAAATGTAAAAATGAATACGTTATTTTTTATTCGAAATCTTAAATATGGCACCTATGCATTCCACCAGAAAAACAGAATTACATATGTACATATTAATGATTTCATTATTTTTATTTCAAGCTATCTTTTACATAATTCATCAACATTGTTCTGTCGTCATGAACCAGAGGATCAGTGTTTTTATACAGTGGTTTATTAAACCAAAAATCAACTATAAATAAACTACTCACTTGAACATTTTGAACATTCTATAAGTGAGGACTGAAAATACTCTTTACAAAAGCCATCGTGAGTTTTTGAAGTACAGTAATAAGAAAAAAGTGCAGGGTTTTAGTAACCAGTGACATCTAACATTTAGCGAAAGCAAGGTAGTCATTTGGTTACTGTATTTAGGTATTTTTTATTCTCCCACACAATCAGAAATTAATGAAAAAGTTCAGAGACGGGCTCAGAAAAATCGTCAGCAGGCCTTATAAAAGTCAAAACCAATGAAGTGACCTTTGAGTGAATATGTTACCTTTATTTGTTGCAATTAAAGTTAGGGCTGGATTGTAAATAAAACATTTTTTACTACACATGTTTTATAAAGAACAACATTAAAATATTTTGGAAAAGTGGAATAAAAGGTTTTGCAATTAATCTGCTTGTGCTTATAAAGCAGATGTTAACAGTTACATTTAAAATTCTTTTTCCCTCTGACCTGGTTATGACCTATCATTAATAATGAAACATATTCAAATTATAAAGTGCTACAATGCCATGGATGACCTGATGTTATTTTTTCTTTTTTTCTTATTTTGTTTTTTTAAACAGGTTTTACATTAAATCATTCTCTGTATCTGCAACAACACGGTTTTGTAAAGGTGCAGCTAATGCCTCTCTTGGCACAAATGGGCAAAAAGAAGCAATCCTCTTGAATATTCTGCCAATTTGCTGCAAGGTACAAGATGAGAAGATGCTGGTACAGTTACAAAGCTGGTATACACACAGAAAAAACATGGAAACTCCACATAAAAGAAAGGATTCTGTGCCTAAATGGGAACCAAGTAACCAAAACAAGCACATAAAAAACCTTAATTACTGTTTTACAACTTTAAATAAACAACCTCTCTCCCTCCTCCAACTGTCACAGTCAACTTACAAAATAAAATGGCTTAGTCATATTATTTAACTTCTGAAAC
Organism: Erpetoichthys calabaricus; assembly: GCF_900747795.2. NCBI lineage: Eukaryota > Metazoa > Chordata > Cladistia > Polypteriformes > Polypteridae > Erpetoichthys > Erpetoichthys calabaricus. Next base: position 181,009,643 of record NC_041397.2, read on the forward strand.
ATCAGATTAAATTGATTTTAAAAACTCTCTAATGAGCCATGTTATTTTTAACATATAGATTACAGCTTAATTCTTTGAAATGTGGAATACTGTACCTCACTGTAGTCGATTACATGTAGCTACATGTGACTTCATTTACCAAGTACAATATAAAAATTAAAAGTTATTTGGTTTTAAATGGTAAATATTTGATGTGATTTTTGAGTTTACTGTATACTATAACTTAATAATTTCATTTAAATTAGGTAAAATGAATCACTCGTAAGAAAACAGGACTCTTGCTATTTGGAGCCAAATGGAAACACTTCCACCAATTTTAATGAATGCATTACTGCAAACTGCTCATTGCAAGCTATATGCTTAAACACTTGCCATAGCTTCTTAATGAGTATAGTAATAAGGAATGTTTATTAAATGGCCACTTAAACATACTTTGAACAATGGCTTATTTGTTTATGGACATAACATGCTGCACAAGGAGTTTACTAGTTTAAAATATAAAATAAAATTAGCCTTTCCAAATTTGTTCAGAAGACATTTGTACAAGCCGCTATAGCATCTGATAACATATCAATTATGTCTTGATTCACAAATAAACACATTTATATATTACATATATGGGTTAGTTAACATGTATGATGTCATTTACTACATGTCATCTCTGTGAAGATGTTTTGGCTTTTTTTTATTATTTACAAAGGTGTATAATGTAAACTTTGGGTTGCCATTTTTAAGTGTTGGCACTTTGAGTATGCTGACAAAGCCTTCACATAGTTCTCATACTACTGGACTAAGTCAGCATGTATATCCACAATCAAAACAGATCTAATCAAATGATCAATAACATATTTCACAAAGTTCATCATTAAACTGAGAAATATTAATATAAGTACTCTTACATATAAATTATTTTTGTAACTTTAGGCACAGGTGACTTATTAAAAACTTTATAATCCATGGAAATTTTGGCTCTGATATTTCAGTCAGGTAGAATAACATAATTAAAACCTCATTCTTGCTTGTAGAATAAAACAGAGACTGAACTTAGTTTTCTACTGCCTTCTAGAAGTCATAGAGAAACCTGTGAGGTGTTATCCACAAACAATATTCCCAACCTGATTTACTTAGCAGACTTAAAATTAAATAGGGAAGTAAATAAAAACATTTTCGACTTTTATTTTACCATCCCATTTTTTTTATCTATGTTGCTACTAAAAGACAAAGAAAAATAATAAAGTGCAAGTTTATGGAATGTCAAAATAGCATTCTCATATAACACATATTTCATGACTTTCCATTAGAATAATGATGTAAAGAATCAACTAACAAAAATATAATAAAAACTAGTACTGCCATTTGTCACATATCCATTCCTGAAACGAGGCCTATGTTCCAGAATCAATTTAGTGTGTGTTCAGGTAATGCACATCAAAAGTTTTGTATTGAGAGAAATGATTTGAGGAACCATATCATAGAGCCCAATAAAATCACCAGCAATGATATTCAGACATGCTCTGTCCGATCCTGGAGTCTGTTTTCGAACCCAGCTCATTAAAAAAGGATAGGCTTTAAAAGTGAGTGTCTTCATTGATTTGCGGAGATGAGTCAAAATAAATTTCCAATTTTCTGTAAGGTTAAGGCCAGCCACAAAAAATGTTCCTAGAAAGCAAAAAGAACAAAATTACATCAGCTCTTCCAAAAAGCTTACAATACAATATAAGTGCCTGTTTGATAATAGTCTTTGTATAAAAAGGTATAAAACACAACTTTCAATAGAATCTTGAATACTGTATTACAGAAAATGTGCAAAACTATGATACTTCTGTGAAAGAGTATAAACATAAAAGTATGGGTGCTTGTTATTATTTGAAATTACTAAAATGCAAACTAGAATTTAACAACATGTGGAGGGGAGTGCAAGCTTTGTCACCATCAGCTTATCAGACAGGCTTCAAACTAGCATGCAGTGGAACCATAATTCTAATTGTCTCAGAAATGCAGGTTACCCAGTGTCAGTCAAAATAAATGAATATCTGTACTGATAACACACTGCCTGCATTATTCATTTTTGACAATTAATAACCATTTGCAGCTAAAACACATAAAATATTTAACACTTTTTGAAAACACTGATATTTTCTATAACTAATCTGACTATGGAAATGTGCTTAAAGCTACATCATAAAGCTAATAAATAGTAACTTATATAAATGGTACATAGAAGCATATGATTTTGCATTAAAATATCTTGTGAAAATTGGTCTTTGTCTTGTTTTGGATTAAATGTGTTACATGTTCTTTATCAAATTAATGAACTGTAGATTCAGTAATTCACATTTATAAGTTTGAAATAACGGGACATTGTGTTACAGAGATAAACTGCTGAACTATGTCTATAATACAGAAATTTAATCTTTACCATTGATCTGGAAACTGTGACTTACCTGGACGTCCAATCTTTTGCAAATTAATCATGTATTGCACAACAGCTTTTGGATCCATGCTGTCTGCCCACCAATAAGATATTCCAGGCCATAACTCACAATGCTGTTTAGCAATTGGATTATCATATGAAACAATAACTTGGTGGCCAAGTTTCCATATATTCCACAGAGTTACGGTCTCCTGAAATAGTTATAGTTAAATATTTCTAAATACTTACTGAAAGAAGCAGTTGCAGTTCCAATCCCAAAAATAATCTATTATTAATGACATGACTATACCAGATATAGCAGACAGTTGATGAAAACAAAACCCATTCCTCCCTCTAGATGAGCTGCTTCTCATGACTGGACTTATTTCATTCATATTCTTTAGAAATAAAAAAGTTAATTATGCAAAGACAATTTTAAAAGAGCTGACTTGGGAGCAAGTGACAATATGTACCACACAGGAGTCAATGATATGTGTTATAATGCTACTAACCGAGTGCTATCTTTCATTTAACTGAGTAATTTGATTTTCACTGTCCACAACCTCATACCCTAAAACACAAAGACACACACACACTCACTCTGATATCACTCCAAAAATGGCCAAATCATTTCAGGGATGCCTAAAATCAAATGTATAAATCTTTTGAAATTAAAGTTTTGATCCTGTCAAAATATTCACCCATACTTATACCTGTGGTGTATGTAGAGAAAGCAAAAATAGATTTAGCTAACAAAAGCAAGAGAATTAAAATTAATCTATCAATTCACCAATCCATCCTTTTTCTGCACCATTTTTCTTGAGGACTCCAGTTTGGGAGACCAGTGTATATTCAACTAGCTTGAAAATACCCTGGTCAGGACACTGGTCCATTACAGAACATATTCAGGCAAATTTAGTGTTGCCAATGAACTTTTAAATATTTATTGAAAATGTGGAAGGAAAATAAAGGTCTTAAAGTAAACTGAAGTGAATGCAGGGAGGCTACACAAACTTGAATTCACACATTTGTTTTTTCATATTTCTTTACTTCATTGAAATCCTGCTTGAGCATTTCTCACTTGACAGTTTAACATCTACAAACCAAACAGACTGACTATTGTCCATATGGTTGACTTCTAATTAACCCTGTTGGGGCAGAGATATAACACAATCCTCTATCAATCAAGGAAAATAAAAATTGAAAACATTGATATAAACACTAACAGTGCAGTCAGTTAGATAATGTTTACCCAATGACAGTGATAATGAAACACTTACTGAATTCAGGCAAAGCTTGGCATCAAAAATGTTCTTCAACAAAGAAATTAGATGTTTATGGAGGTCTTCGGTCATTCCCTGAAAATGGCTACATGCTAAAATAACCACTTCCTTCTGATGATTTTCAAGCCACTGCGCAATAAATGTCAGCACCTCCTATAATTGTAAATAAAAATACCATTATCTACATTTATGTAAAATATTATAATTAATTGCTTAAAGCACAGAGAGCTAAGTGTAAACTGTGTTCTTAATGTCATGGTGTGAAATCCTTAATACTCTGTACATTCTGCTATGTACATAAAATGATTCTGAAAAAAGTGTCAATGTCACCACTCATTAACATTTGCCACATATGTTTACTGTATATAAATGTATGTTAGCAGCAGCAGCAAATGTATGGCAGACAGCAACTTGTGGAAACGGGAACTTACAAAGCCCTTTGGGCAGGTCAGAAGCATAAGTATTATTTATAGACCCATGTTGAACATTGGGAACCCAGAGGAACTGGGGAGGTGTCCGTTCCTTTACATTTTAGAGGAGATGCAGAAATACCAGAGCTCCTGGAATGACTAGAATGAGAATATGGCACTTGGTCCCACAGTTGATAGTTACCAGCATTTTTAATACTGGTCTGGTTTGGTAATCCTTGGTTAGCTCCACAGATGGCTTCCAATTTGAGGTATAAACCTCTCGACTAATTAAATGAGCTTGGATCTGGAGAGGAATCAGAGGCAAGAACTCCATTATCAAAGACTGCAGAAGGAAGGAATTAGGGTGTGGCGTGACTCAAGTGTGGGAAAAGGTACCAGCCAGATTAACCTTGTGTACGAGGGATCTCAGAAAGTAAATTAGCTATAATTATCGTGTGTTCTGCAACTGTATGTTACTCCCCCTGTAATACCCAGCCCATACTAATAAAACAAGTTTTTGTTTGTATATTGACGTTCTTTGTGCTTGTTTGGGTTTGTGAATTGCTCCAGAGTGCTGCCTACTGCTCACATATTTTAATTACCTTTTACATCAGGCAAACAAATGGATAGAGTATGAATATTTAAGTTAAAGTTTTTGCTCATATTTTATGCATTACAATGAAATTCTTACTTGCATGTCTTGTCAGAACAGTAACATTAATACAATACAAAGAAAATATGAAGCACAAATTGCATTTTACCTCTTAACCTGAGGTTAAAACAAAACACTAATGCATTGTATATGTGCATCTTAACAATAAAAATTTCTAAAACTCGCTTTGCTCACCCACCCCTGGGTTTGGTTTACCGGATATACAATTTAAAGAGATTGTTATTTTCATGGGAATTGTTCCATATGCATTATTTTCAGTTTTACTTTAAAACTTTTGTAAAAACAATACTTGTCCTTTATTTCCGGCCCCGGACATGGTTAAATCTCTTTCTTGCAGGACGTATAACGCTGCTCGCGTTGTGATGGGGGGGGGGGGGGGGGGGGGGGCGGCTGAACACATGCTAAGGAGATGCCGTCGGATCATCTGCTGTCTTTCTGCTGTTGCTGCTGTCGCGCTGCCTGTCGATCATTTTAAAGCCTTTACAGCAGCTGTCCTTTTGCCACTTCGCGTCTCTGCTGCTCGCATTGTGAAGAGGGTTGGGGGTAAGGTGGCTGAACACACACAAGGAGAAGCGGTCGGATCATCTGCTGGCTTTCTACTGCTGGCAAGCTGAATGTTTTGCTTGTCGCTTGTCATTGTTTTAAGAGCTGGGAGCAAGTTAAAGCGTCTCTCGCGGGACTTCAAATTGTCCTCCTAGAAGATCACGTCTCGTCTCCCTCCCAAAGATTTTTTTTTATAATAGAGAGAAAGTATTAACATCAACATATTATTTAACAAAAATATAATGCATATCACAATAAAATAATTACTTAACAAGAATGGAAACTTATCAGTTGCTTAAATATGTGGTAAAGTTTATTATAAGAGACAGAGATGAGTAATATTACTGGTTAAAAAATAAATGAATAAATAATTCAAATAAATTTGAAAGAAATGTGCATGTTTACAACATGAAAGTGCACAGAAACTAAAGTGAATCTTAAATTGTTTTCTAAGCAAGCTGTTGGCTAAAATACCTGAAATACCTTTTTCAGAATTAGAAACCAAGTATGTAAAGTGTATTCAGCTAAAATAAGGTGCCAATGATTGTACAACAAATCAAGTAAGAGCAGTGAACAAAGAACCTAACCTACCCCTGCTGTATTTTAACTAAATGAAAATACCACCTGGACATCATAAAAAGTATTTTACACACTGGTAAATGACACAGCCTTCTGTCTACAGCACTACTTTAGTGTGACTTTACACTCCTTTTCCAAGTTGGGGTATAATATCCAATAATCTTGTTAGTTAATCATAAAATACATTACCTACCTTAACTGACAAAAGCGTGTATAATCCATGAGAAAAGTACAAGTTGCTAGATGTATCATGATCCTTGTGGCTAATCCTCAAATCAAAGTATCGAATACCAGCATCTAGCTGTTCCACAATATTTTTCTCCTGTGTATACAGTAAGCTATTAATCACTGATCTCTGATCAACAGACATTTTAGAATAGTGTGTCCCCATTTTCTTCTAATTTACTGGATATTTAAGAAGACATTCTGAATATATACAGTACTGTGCATAAGTTTTAGGCAGGTGTGAAAAATGCTGTAAATAAAGATTTGCTTTCAAAAATGTAAGTGTTAATCATTTATTGTCATCAATCAACAAAATGCTGTGAATGAACAAAAGAATCTAAATCAAATCAATATTTGGTGTGACCACCCTTTGCCTTCAAAACAGCATCAATTCTTCTAGGTACACTTGCACACAGTTTTTGAAGGAACTCGGCTGGTAGGTTGTTCCAAACATCTTGGGGAACTAACCACAGATCTTCTGTGGATGTAGGCTTCCTCACATCCTTCTGTCTCTTCATGTAATCCCAGACACACTCGATGATGTTGAGATCAGGGCTCTGTGGGGGCCATACCATCACTTCCAGGACTTCTTGTTCTTCTTTACGCTGAAGATAGTTCTTAATGACTTTGGCTGTATGTTTGGGGTCGTTGTCCTGCTGCAGAATAAATTTGGGGCCAATCATACACATCCCTGATGGTATTACATGATGGATAAGTATCTGCCTGTATTTCTCAGCATTGAGAACACCATTAATCCTGACCAAATCTCCAACTCCATTTGCAGAAATGCCGCCCCAAACATTCAAGGAACCTCTACCATGCTTCACTGTTGCCTGCAGACACTCATTATTGTACTGCTCTCCAGCCCTTCGACAAACAAACTGCCTTCTGTGACAGCCAAATATTTCAAATTTTGACTCATCAGTCCAGAGCACCTGCTTCCATTTTTCACACCCCAGTTCCTATGTTTTCATGCATACTTGAGTCGCTTGGCCTTGTTTCCACATTGGAGGTATGGCTTTTTGGCTGCAACTCTTCCATGAAGACCACTTCTGTCCAGACTTCTCCGGACAGTAGATGGGTGTACCTGGGTCCCACTGGTTTCTGCCAGTTCTGAGCTGATGGCACTGCTGGACATCTTCCTATTTCGAAGGGTAATAAGCTTGATGTGTCTTTCATCTGCTGCACTAAGTTTCCTTGGCCAACCACTGCGTCTACGATCTTCAACGTTGCCCGTTTCTTTGTGCTTCTTCAAAAGAGCTTGAACAGCACATCTTGAAACCCCAGTCTGCTTTGAAATCTTTGTCTGGGAGAGACCTTGCTGATGCAGTATAACTACCTTGTGTCTTGTTGCTGTGCTCAATCTTGCCATGACATGAAACTGTCTTCCACAACCTCACCTTGGTAGCAGAGTTTGGTTGTTCCTCACCCAGTTTTATGCCTCCTACACAGCTGTTTCTGTTTCAGTTAATGACTGTGTTTCAACCTACGTGTGACATTGATGATCATTGGCACCTGTTTGGTATAATTGGTTGATCATACACCTGACTATAATCCTACAAAATCCCTGACTTTGTGCAAGTGTACCTATAAGAATTGATGCTGGTTTGAAGGCAAAAGGTAGTAACACCAAATATTGATTTGATTTAGATTTTTCTTTTGTTCGCTCACTTTGCATTTTGTAAATTGATAACAATAAACAATCATTATTTATATTTCTGAAAGCATTCTTTGTTTACAGCATTTTTTCACACCTGCCTAAAACTTTTGCACAGTACTGTACATGGTTTGAGAAAACACTCAGTTAAATTTCTTTGATTTAAAAAAATCTTTTATTAAAACTCTTGTCAGCAAATTACTGTGTTTGCATGTAATGTTAAGTGTCACAAGGCAATCCCACAGCTTAGATCACTGCTATCAAAGGCAGACTAACAGGGTATGATCTCAAACTCAACCCTACTTGTAGAATATAACTACAGCAGATACCAGAGGGTGCAGACACCAACTTGTTTAAAACAGGTTTGTAAAAAAGGTGCCTCAGTAGTAATATATGTGAAAAACATATATTGTGAAAAAAGCAGGGCAAATCCAAAATACATTGAGGACATTCAAAAACAAAAAGTTAATAGACAAAGATACAGTAGTTATTTAATTATAGAATCTAGAGAAAAAAATGTGACTAGAAATGCGAAGAATGAGTCCAACTGAAACATTTGTTAAACAATCAAGAAGACTAGTCAACTTACTAACTTTACACTCCTAACAATTTACATCCAGTTGGGCAACAGAAAACTATATTATTATGGGAAATACAACTTTGTTACCGATACTGCTCAAAAAATGAAAGGAACACATTTTAATCAGAGTAGACCATCAAGTCAATGAAACTTCTGGGCTATTGATCTGGTCAGTTAAGTAGCAGAGGGGGTTATTAATCAGTTTCAGCTGCTTTGGTGTTAATGAAATTAACAACAGGTGCACTAGAGGGGCAACAATGAGACAACCCCCAAATCAGGAATGGCTTAACAGGTGGAGGCCACTGACATTTTTCCCTCCTCATCAAGTTTTGCATTTGGCAACAGTCAGTGTCACTACTGGTAGCATGAGGAGATACCTGGACCCTAAAGAGGTTGCACAGGTAGTCCAACTTCTCCAGGATGGCACGTCAATACATACCATTGCCAGAAGGTTTGTTGTGTCTCCCAGCACAGTCTCAAGGGCATGGAGGAGACTCCAGGAGACAGGCAGTTACTCTAGGAGAGCTGGACTGGGCTGTAGAAGGTCCATAACCCATCAGCAGGACCGATATCTGCTCCATTGGACAAGGAGGAACAGGATGAGCACTGCCAGAGCCCTACAAAATGACCTCCAGCAGGCCACTAGTGTGAATGTCTCTGACCAAACAATCAGAAACAGACTTCATGAGGGTGGCCTGAGGGCCCGATATCCTCTAGTGGGCCCTGTGCTCACTGCCTGGCACCATGGAGCTCGATTGGCATTTGCCATAGAAAACCAGAATTGGCAGGTCCACCACTGGTGCCCTGGGCTTTTCACAGATGAGAGCAGGTTCACTCTGAGCACATGTGACAGACGTGAAAGGGCCTGGAGAAGCTGTGGAGAACGTTATGCTAGCTGTAACATTGTTCAGCATGACCGGTTTGGTGGTGGGTCAGTGATGGTCTGGGGAGGCATATCCATGGAGGAACACACAGACCTCTACAGCCTAGACAACAGCACCTTGACTGCCATTAGGTATCGGGATGAAATCCTTGGATCCATTGTCAGACCCTATGCTGGTGCAGTGGGTCCTGGGTTCCTCCTGGTGCACGACAATGCCTGGCCTCATGAAGCGAGAGTATGCAGGCAGTTCCTGGATGATGAAGGAATTTATGCCATTGACTGGCCCCCACGCTCACCTGACCCAAATCCAATAGAACACCTCTGGGACATTATGTTTTGGTCCATCCAACGCCACCAGGTTGCACCCCAGACTGTCCAGGAGCTCAGTGATGCCCTGGTCCAGATCTGGGAGGAGATCCCCCAGGACACTATCCGTCGTCTCAATAGCAGCATACCCCGACGTTGTCAGGCATGCATACAAGCACGTGGGGGCCATACAAACTACCGAGTACGATTCTGAGTTGCTGCAATGAAATTTCGGCAAAATGGCCTGCCTGCCATATCATTTTTTCACTTTGATTTTCGGGGTGTCTTTGAATTCAGCCCTCTGTAGGTTGATAATTTTCATTTCCATCGAAAGATGTGGCATCCTTTTGTTCTTAACACATTACCCAATCCATATCAGTATAGATGTCCAGCAGGATTTTTTCCCCATTGAGATCTGATGTGTTTTCAAAATGTTCCTTTAATTTTTTTGAGCAGTTTTTTTTTCTTAATCTACATATTCTAAAAGAGGGTCACAGCAGGCACGTGAAGACTATCCTGTCAACATCAGGCACAAGGTAGGAATCAAACTTGGCTGGTACAGTAATCAGTTGCAGGATATAGCCACCAACACTCACATACCATGGCAATTTAGAGTTACCGGTCAACCTAAACTGCTAATCCTTTGGATGCAGGAGGAACCTGGAACATATGAAGAAAGCACACAGAGGAACAGAATCAGGAGCCCAGCACTCTGAAGATGTGAGATAGTGATGGTAACTACTGCCACATCATAATTAATAAAGGGTAGTTGCTGGGTAATGGGTGGCTTGATATCACAATACTTGTGCTAGTGCTTTACAGACTCAACAACCTGGGTTCAACTCTTGCATCAGTTGTCTGGTCTTGTTAAATGTGCACATTCACGCCGTGTGAGTTCTTTCCAGTACTCCCCCACAATTCCAAAATCATTCAGTTTAGGTTAATTATCAAGTCTGAATTTTCCCTAGAGCGTGTGTGTGTATGAGTGGGCCCTACAACAAGTGTCCTATCTAAGCGCTATTTCCTGCCTTGTGCCTAGTGTTCCTGGGACAGGCCTCTTCATGACTTTAATATTTTAACTGCTGAACATTTCCACCAAGCAGCTTTTAAAAAAATAACTAACACTGTGGATAATATACAGTAAATTGTAAAAAGACATTTTACCTGGGTGGTGCTCCATTTGTAAATCTGTGGCCGAACAAAACATGGAAATATTTTATCCACAAGGTTTAAGATTTTGGGTCCTGACTTATCAATAGGTGAGTTAATATCCAGGCAGTAACTCATAGTATCATGACTCCCTAGGGTAAGTAAACAGTTTATTCATTCAAAGCAAGCCATTTTATTACCCTTATTTTCCTATTTAAATGAGGAAGCTAGAAGTACAGATATTTTACTTTTCTAACCTTATAAACCAATTTAAATAATCTGTATAGGAAAGCGCTTAAAACATAATGGGATAAACCAAGAACAGGTAAAAGTCAAATCAAATAAACTTAAGGAAATACAGAGTAAGAGTTGAAAACAGAGACAAATACTCAAAGAAAAAAAACACACACATGCACAGTTTTGCACAGTAGGAGTAAAAATATATACATAAATACACACATTTAATAATCTCTGTTTATGGTGTTTCAGGTAACTATTTTGTGAAAAATTCAGGTTCAAGTATATACTGTATATACACACACATACCGGCCACTTTATTAGGTACATCTTGCTAGTACTGGGCTGGACCCCCTTTTGCTTTCAGAACTGCCATAATTGTTCATGGCACAGATTCAACAAGGTGATGGAAACATTACTTAGGGATTTGGGTCCATGTTGACATGGCAGCATAACACAGCTGCTACAGATTTCATCAGCTGCACATCCATGATGCAAATCTCCCATTCCACTACATCCCAAAGGTGCTCTACTGGATTGAGATCTGTTGATTGTGGAGGCCATTTGAGTACAGTGACTACAGTGAACTCATTGTCATATTCAAGAAACCACTTTGAGATGATTTGAACTTTGTGACGTGGCATGTTATCCTGCTGGAATTAGGGTACACTGTGATCATATGGGGATGGACATGGTCAGCAACAAGACGTAGGTCGCTTGTGGCATTTAAATGATGCTCAAATGTTACCAAGGGGCCCCAAAATGTTCCCAGAAAATATCCCTGACACCATTACACCACCCCCACCAGCCGGAAACATTGATACAAGGCAGGATGGATCCATGCTTTAATGTTGTTGATGCCAAATTATGACCCTACCATCCGAATGGTACCAAAGAATCCTCCGAGAGCAACTTCTCCCAAGCATCCAAGAACAGTTTGGTGACGAACAATGCCTTTTCCTGCATGATGGAGCACCGTGCCATAAGGCAAAAGTGATAACTAAGTGGCTCGGGGAACAAAACATGGAAATTTTGGCTCCATGGCCAGGAAACTCCCCAGACCTTAATCCCATTGAGAACTTGTGGTCAATCCTAAAGAGGTGGGTGGACAAAGAAAAACCCACAAATTCTGACAAACTCCAAGCATTGATTATGCAAGAATGGGCTGCCATCAGTCAGGATTTGGCCCAGAAGTTGATTGACAGCATGCCAGGGCGAATTGCAGAGGTCTTGAAAAAGAAGAGCCAACACTGCAAATATTGACTCTTTGCATAAGCGTAATGTAATTGTCCATAAAAGCATTTGAAACTTATGAAATGCTTGCAATAATACTTCAGTGTACCATAGAAACATCTAACAAAAAGATCTAAAAACACTCAAGCAGCAAACTCTGTGAAAACCAATACTTGATCATTCTCAAACCTTTTGGCCACGACTGTATATGTGATGTCTTTTTAATCCTGTCCTGGTTTGTATTTTAACTGAATGCTTTGCAAAGACATGGTATACTCTGTGAAAAGTGCTACACAAAGAATGACTCATTAATCTGACTAATGTGATGGACACAAGCATTCTTATTTCAGCAAAGTGTTTTTGTGTTTTTTTATTTAAAGCTCTACGTTACCAGATCATCCATCCATCCATCCATCCATTATCCAACCCGCTATATCCTAACTACAGGGTCGCGGGTGTCTGCTGGAGCCAATCCCAGCCAACACAGGGCACAACGCAGGAAACAAATCCCGGGCATGGCGCCAGCCCACTGCGGGGCGCACACACACACCCACCAAGCACACACTAGGAACAATTTAGAATCGCCAATCCACCTAATCTGCATGTCTTTGGACTGTGGGAGGAAACCCACGCAGACACAGGGAGAACATGCAAACTCCACACAGAGAGGACCCGGGAAGCAAACCCAGGTCTCCTAAGTGCGAGGCAGCAGCGTTACCACTGCACCACCGTGCCGCCCGTTACCAGATCACCAAGATAAAATTTGTCTGCTTCACTGTATCCAGTCTAAAGCCTCCTTGAATGTATGATATAAAATGGCTAACTGTGGAAAGGCAGCAGTTATAGTTGCCAGAACAATCAACTATGTGTTTTGAAAATGAATATTTACAGATGTTATGCCATAAGAAACTAATGCACATATACTTAATCATACTGTCTGGCACTAACCATGCTAAATGTTTATAATAAACTCCACGGTTTTACATGGAGAAGATAGAAACGATTTGGTACTTCTAGATACTTTCTACCTGCAGAAACAAATGAAAAAAAGAACTATCCACCTATTTTTTGTATGTCTTTTCCATTATAAGGTTGTGGAGTGGCTGAGCCTATCCTAGCAGCATTGAGTATAAGGCAACAGGTGACTCTGATGATATGCTAAGCTATCCCATGACATATTTAAAGAGACACATATACCCACATTCAAATATCCTGTGTCAATTTAGAGTCATATCTTTGAAAAGTGTTAGGAAACCACAGGACCTGCAGAAAACTCACACAGAGAGAACAGGGTAAACTGGTCAAACAACTTTGTAATGTTTACATGATCTGGACCTGAAAACGAGACTACGGTTCATATTCTAGATGCAACTATCATGTTTCATTAGAATGAACTGATGTCAAGAAGCACACCTAAACCTCTCTGTTCATTGTCATTTCACTTCATTATTTTACATTTCTGACATTAAAGGGAGGACCTTACCTTTTTCTTTAATCTAAAAAGAATGTATTTTTCTTTTACTTTTAAAATTAGACATAAATTTCCAAAATTTTTATTGTTGACGAGATGTGAAATTATGAGGTATGAGATGATGCTGCCAAGAACTGAAATATCCAGGATCACAAAATGAATAAATGCATACTTGTTATAAATACATTCTGCAAATCTTATTTCAATTAATTGCTTTCTGTTATTAAAATGTGGGCGTATATTAAAATGATATAGTGTGCTTGAAGAATGCCAAGTCTTTCAGTACTGCATGAAAAATGCTCACCAGAAGTGTAAAGGCCCTTCGGTTTTATACATGACCCACAACTCAGAATGTGATTCAGTAGTTTCAGAAATGCTATCTCGTTTTAGGTTATACCTGGAATTGCAAGATTATATAAGGGAACATCCCAAAGTTGCTCTGGAAGTTTGGACATCCAATCCTCAAATTTGTGGCCCTTTATAAAGTGTTCATGCGTCATACATTTATGTCTCATGTTTGAAGATTCTGCAAGAGAAATGTATGCAGTCAGTGGATACAACTCTTAAAAACAACATTCACTTTTTAAATATCCAATCCTACATTTTTTTTCCAGACTATATAGTCATATGAAAAAGTTTGGGAACCCCTCTCAGCCTGCATAATAATTTACTCTACTTTCAACAAAAAAAGATAACAGTGATATGTCTTTCATTTCCTGGGAACATCGGAGTACTGGGGTGTTTTCCAAACAAAGACTTTTAGTGAAGCAGTATTTAATTGTATGAAATTAAATCAAATGTGAAAAACTGGCTGTGCAAAAATTTGGGTTCCCTTGTAATTTTGCTGATTTGAATTCATGTAACTGCTCAATACTGATTACTTGCAACACCAAATTGATTGGATTAGCTTGATAAGCCTTGAACATCACAAACAGGTGTGTCCAATCAAGAGAAAAGGTATTTAAGGTGGTCAATTGCAAGTTGTGCTTTCCTTTGATTCTCCTCTGAAGAATGACACCATGGGATCCTCAAAGCAATGCTCAAAAGATCTGAAAACAAAGATTGTTCAGTATCATGGTTTAGGGGAAGGCTACAAAAAGCTATCTCAGAGGATTAAACTGTCAGTTTCTACTGTAAGGAATGTAATCCGGAAATGGAAGGCCACAGGCACAGTTGCTGTTAAACCCAGGTCTGGCAGGCCAAGAAAAATACAGGAGCGGCATATGCGCAGGATTGTGAGAATGGTTACAGACAACCCACAGATCACCACCAAAGACCTGCAAGAACATCTTGCTGCAGATGGTGTATCTGTACATTGTTCTACAATTCAACGCAATTTGAACAAAGAACATCTGTATGGCAGGATGATGAGAAAGGAGCCCTTTCTGCACTCACGCCACAAACAGAGTCGCTTGTTGTACGCAAATGCTCATTTAGACAAGCCAGATTCATTTTGGAACTAAGTGCTTTGGACTGATGAGACAAAAATTGAGTTATTTGGTCATAACAAAAAGCTCTTTGCATGGCGGAATAAGAACACCGCATTCCAAGAAAAACACCTGCTACCTACTGTCATATTTGGTGGAGGTTCCATCATGCTGTGGGGCTGTGTGGCTACTTCAGGGACTGGGGCCCTTGTTAAAGTCGAGGGCCGTATAAATTCAACCCAATATCAACAAATTCTTCAGGATAATATTCAAGCATTAGTCACAAAGTTGAAGCTATGCAGGGGTTGGATATTCCAACAAGACAATGACCCAAAACACAGTTCGAAATCTACAAAGGCATTCATGCAGAGGGAGAAGTACAATGTTCTGGAATGGCTGGCACAGTCCCCTGACTTGAATATCATCGGAAATCTATGGGATGATTTGAAGCAGGCTGTCCATGCTCAGCAGCCATCAAATTTAACTGAACTGGAGAGATTTTGTATGGAAGAATGGTCAAAAATACCTCCATCCAGAATCCAGACACTCGTCAGAGGATATAGGAGGCATCTAGAGGCTGATATATTTGCAAAAGGAGGCTCAACTAAGTACTGATGTAATATCTCTGTTGGAGTGCCCAAATTTATGCACCTGTCTAATTTTGTTATGATGCATATTGTATATTTTCTGTTATTCCAATAAACTTAATGTCACTGCTGAAATACTACTGTTTCCATAAAGCATGTCATATATTAAAAGGACGTTGCTACTTTGAAAGCTCAGCCAATGATAAACAAAAATCCAAAGAATTAAGAGGGATTCCCAAACTTTTTCATATGACTGTATGTGGCCTGATACTTATACAATAAACAAATTATACAAATATACGAGGGGTGTTCAAATATAAACAGGAATGTATGAGCTACATTTTATTTATTGAACACAATGAAACAACTTACCCACTGTTTTTCTATATAGTCTCTAGCCACTGCAATACACTTGTTCCAGTGCCCAGGAAGCTTCTTAATCCCTGAAGAGTACAAGTCTTTTGACTGCATGTTGACTAATTCTTGCACAGCGTCAATAACCTCCTCATTCGACTTGAATTTCTTCCCTCCTAAAAATTCCTTAAGTGGGCCAAAGAAATGATAGTCCCTCTCTGAATGACTTCCACCAATCATACACTCTAGACTGAGAGAGAGAGAGACATTCATCCCCAAACTGATTTTTAAGTCTTGAATAAATCTGAGATGGAATGACTCCTTCATTTGTCAAAAATGTAATAATTATTTGCTGCACAACACTATTGTGTACCTCCTGCTCAGACATGTTGATTACAACTGACAGGAAGGGAAGAAAGAGCAGCTAGCACAACTAATGACAAGCTCAAACATGCGTGTGTTTGTTCAATGAGTCAAGTCTACCTTGCACACTTTATAAGAACAGAGCATGAAAATTCCTCTTTATAATTGAACACCCTTTGTAACATTATTTATGCAATTGTCACATATATTTTTTTAAAAGTATACAAATTAAACTTCTGCAGCTTAATTTATTATACTCTACACAAATCTATGAGATAAAGAATTTAGCTTTACGACTACAGCTCTATTCCACTCTGCACCAATTACAGTTCACTAGAGAAAAATACACTCTTAGAGATTCATTCTTATCTAGCTAATGTGTACTAGGACCCGTCCCCTTCACCTGCTACTGTTAAGAAATGAGCTGCAAAATTTATTTGTCCAAGGGCAACTTGTCAAAGGTCAGGCAAATCTTGAGGATTTCTCGCAAAATCTGGTTGGCAATCAGCCTTGACCACAGAACTAAATATTGCCAGTATTGAGGGAGCAGTGATGAAGAAGGGCAATGCTGTGACACACACAATAACAGATATGATAGGGGTTGGTTAAATCCATTCTTCATTTGCAAGTAAACATAAGCAAGGTCTGTGCACATTGGGTAACCACAATGAATCATCTCTGCAATCCAATGTTCCAAGGAGAATATCGAGTTAATAATTTTGAACTGAGGAAAACTTTAGCAGCATTTTACAACTGATCACTTAACTTATTTATTGCCAAAATATCCCCCTTGGGACAAATAAAGCTCTAGCCATCTACAACCAAAATGAAATACATCAGTATCATCCAACAGACAACAGTTCAAACAATGGAAGTTCTGTGATTCTTCAGTACTAAAGAAATTCAAGATCCAAACCAGAGCTGCCAAGATGACATTGAGGGTGTAGTCCAAAGATCTACATAAGCAGTTAATATTAAAGAGAGACTTATGTTAGTAGTCAACCTGGTAAAACTGGCGAGGAGAATTGTTTTGTGTCCCCTTTCTGCTTCTCAAAAATGCTCCCATATTCACACTGTGTGCTTCAAAGGCTACTCTATGAGATTGGATTCGAACAAATGACAAACTCGCCATACTCGCTAAACCCACCTCCATATAGCTGCCATCTATTCTCCAATCTGAAGAGCTACCTCAGTGTACGGTGTTAAGCCAGTGATGAATTTCCAAAGTGTTTTGTCATGGAAGGTTTTTGGGGCAACTCTATCCTAAAGCAGATTATTTTATTCCCATGCTTAGATTGTTTGTTATGTAGACCTACGTATATGTCCTCCACCCTAACTCTTCTCTCCTTATTCTTGCACTCACCTCTCTCATCTTTCTTCCCTCGTTCCTGCTTTCACTTGAGGCTGATGATTTTTTTTTTAAACTTGGCAGAGCCAAGATTAAACACCTTAGCTTAGTTATTTTAAATATTATGTCAGTATATGTAAAGGTCAACCACCTCACTTTTAAGTACATGAAAAGTTCCAGAAAAAAATTACCACTATGCTGTGTTTAAAGTTTTGACATTTCTCTAAATCCTACTCAGCTCCAAAAGTTCCTTCTTGTACTGGAAAGATTATTCTTTCCAAGCCTGTCTACTGCAGCTACTAACATAGCCTGTTTTATGTAGTTAAGACAAGTTAAAGGACAGAAATTCAAGAAAAACAAACAGAAAAAGTAAGTGACAGTTGCACGCTGCAGTTATCATTTAGGAATTGCTTTTAACAAATTAATAATCTAGAGTAAAAGAAAGAATTATTGACTACTTCGACCACAGGATAAAATATCCCCCAACACCAAGTCAGCTACAAAAGAGTGGTTGCACAAGCTACATAATATGTTTTATTTGAGTGATACAGTGTGTCCAACATGGAGTGCTTAATCCACAAATGGACCAGTTTCAATGTTGAGAAATAGCCTATGTAAAGGTAGTTGTGCTTAAAGTACCACCACAAAGTTAAAAAAGGCAACAAAATAACAATAACAACAACAACTAACCATCACAATAGAAATAATATTTTTATACTTAACCTTCAATAAATGATTACAATCCATGACACATTTCTGCCAGGAAAACCCTAATGAATAATGGCAGAATGAATGCTGCTACAGCAGTTTGGACACTTGCTCTCTCACTCTCATTAGGTGTGATTATCTCAATGCTCCTGCTGTTATCCTATCCTGGTGCTGTCAGAGCTTGCAGAGGTCTGGAGGGTGGAAAGCTATGGAGGGTAACAATTCAGAAGTCAGAGGACAGATCAGGTCAGCAGTTGCGGTGCTTCATTGTATCTGTGGTCCAGTAGTTGTGGGGTTTTCAAATGCCTGGGTGTGGTAACACTTTTGTTTTTTTATAAAGATAACTAGGGGGCTTTGCTCGCCAACCCCTGGTCAGGCACTATGCGCAAGCCACTTTGCAGTCCTGTCGCTCGCGTATGGGGATGCAGATGTACAATTTAAACAGATTGTTATTTTCATGGGAATTGTTACATATGCATAATAGAACTAACTATTTTACATTAGCCTACAGCGAGTATCAAGATCTCCTTTGATGTCTAATGTTATCTGCGGGAGATTTACTACATTACCTTTCTTGGATACATCTTTCTTTCTAAAGTAATTCATGCGCTGGAACACCGGATGGTGTTAGCGGTTGTAGTTATTCTTCGGAATATTGTAAGTTGACGTTTTCATCTTCCGAACGATCACCACTAACTGTTTCAAAATAGTTTATTGATACACATTTAACCAATTTTCCGTGTAACCGGTCGACAATTTTCGTGTTAATTCATTTGACTTCATTGTTTCTCGGTGCTAGGATTGCCCGTGTACTCATTTCTTCTGTTGATATCCCTTCAGGATGAAATTCATTAATAAGATTTGGACATAATATGTCTTCTTTAATTGGGCACTTAAAGTGAGGAAAACGTAAAAATTTATAACAGCTGAGAGAGCAGGAAATGTGTCTGTCAAAAGAATTCACACGAATGAGAGGTGAGAGGGCCGTGTGCGTAGTTGAATATGGTTGAGAGGAGAGCGTGACTTGAAACAATCTCATGTCAAAAATCTCGTCTAACGGGACCTGAAAAAATCTATTAAAAAAAGTCTCATCTCGTAGCAGGATTTTTTTTATATATAACAGAGAGATATGCCTTTGGTACAATAAACCCATCTGTGTCTAACTAGAAGTTTTTCCCCTTCTTTTCTTGAAATTTCAGTAAAACAAAGAACTTACTCTGCCTTTTTCCTGGCAGACACCATGAAATACTTCCTCATAGACTAATAAAGCATAATAGTGAAAGCAAAAAGCAAAAATGTGTAACAAAAGGGAAGTAAGCAATTCAACATAATAATAGGTAGGGATAAAATGTGTATGAAAGAATTATATGTCATAAGCAGGTTATGTATACTGTATGAGGGCAAAGTTTATTGAAAACACTGACCACAGTAAATGTTGACTAAACCTCAAAGCTGCCTAAAAAAAAGATTCTTAAACAATATAGCATGTATAGTAGTGTTCAAGAGGGTTGTGTTGAAAAATAAAGCTTAAGCTTCTCTGGTTTTACTGGTGTATCTCATAATGATTGTAGGTCAGGGTCTAAACTTTTTGATCACACCTTTCTATTTATAAATTAAACCAAGTGCTACTTATTCATTTAGTGAAGTGAAACAGTGCATGACTGGAAATTATTTGTTTCAATGTAGAAAAAGATAAGTAAATACCTGGTAGTTCTGTAAAAAGTGACTAAACACAAAATCCATCCAAAATGAAGTTGTGAAAAATAAAGTTTAAATCAGTGTCAGAGATAACATTTCTGTACTTCCAAAACCTGCTCTGTAAAACTTAAAAACTGAAATATAAGGAAATTTTCTTAACTTGAAGGAACATTAAAAGCTAGTTCATTAATTTGTCTCATGCAGAACTGGCTTTATTATCAGACGGTTTGAATTGTTTGTAATACTACATTTTATCCATAATGCACCTTTCCCATAATCCAAACACTTTACAAATACTTAAAAGGGTGCAATAGGAATACAACAAAAAAATGTTTAAAAAAAAAAACAACAATGGATACAAACTAAGATCAAACATTAAACTCTAAATAAAAGATAGATGTAAACTCAGGAAAAAAAAACAAAAAAACCTCTTAAATGAGTACTCCATTCCAAAAATGTTTTCTTTTATATGTTACTTAGCCTTTGTAGCTTGTAGTGGTGGGCAAGAAAAAAGTTTAATATCATATTTTCATGAAGTATGAAAGAAAACATACACATATCCATCCATCCATCCATTTACCAACCCGCTGAATCCGAACACAGGGTCACGGGGGTCTGCTGGAGCCAATCCCAGCCAACACGGTTCACAAGGCAGGGAACAATCCCGGGCAGGGTGCCAACCCACCGCAGAAACATACACATATGCATATTGTAAATACCATGAAGGACAGACAGGCATGTCGGCTGGACAAAAAAAAAAAAAAAAGAAAACAGCTTCATGCCCCACTAGAAACATATAAATGATGGACTAGCAGAAGCCAGAGGCCAAGAGAAGTTCCATCCTCCATATGACAGGTGGCCGTGGTCCTCCCGAGATATCACAGTTTGGACACCCGCAGGGGTACATGGGAGTTGGAAGTTTGAATGTGCAGACCTGTCTTGATCCCTGGGTGCCATTAAAGGGCACTGTTGGGGTGGGTCTCCCTGGTTTATACACAACCCAGAAGTGCTTCTAAGAGGACATATTATGGCACCGGAAGCATTCCCAAGTCCAGCTATCACCTGGCTGAGTCAGAGGCTGGAAGCAGTTGGCAGCACACAAAAGGAGGAGCAGACAAAGATTCAATTGTTTGTAGTTGTGGTTTGGTTGGTTGTACACACTTGGTGAGCAATTTGTGCATATAAAATCCTTTATTTGAACCTGGGACTGTGTTGTGTAATATTGTTTCTGAGGTTTGTGGCTCAGTGGTGCCCTCTTGCGGTGACACTATAATGAAATGTAATGGTGACCCATTCTGTCCAACAAAAAACGATGTGAAAACCATCCATAGAAAAAAGAAAAAAAAAATAAGATAACTCCTTCGTAACTCCATTATACCACATGTCTGTTATCCATTTCTATGCCAAAAACATGCAAAACGTTTGCATTTTCTACTAAAATATTAACACTTACTTAGTGTACAAGATAAACAGGAAAGAAAATGCACTGTATTATGGGAATGTCTTTTTCCTGATTATCCTGTACACTTAGTTTTCTGGAAGTAAGTATTAAGATTAAAGTATTGAGATTCAATTTTTTTCTCTGCCACTACTTCAAACTATGTGTGGTAAGCAACATTAAAAACAAAAAAAAACTTAGCGGTGCTATTCATTTAAAATGGGTTGACATCTAAGTAATCTACGCTGACCTGAGTATTACAGTGTTAATGTTTGGAGTGCACCATGCAATGCATATGTTTCTGTTATATGCCATTTGGTACGGGATTTGTAAATGCAGTGTTAATGTCTATGTTGTGTCATCTTTTGGAATGACAGAGACATGGCAACTGTACAGACACTTATCCTTTTATTAAGGTGATAATAATTTTTCGGTGAAGTATTCCCTTAACTATAATAAGAAACAATATACGGAAATAAAAATACAAAATGCTAAGAGAAAACCATAACTAATAACATGATTTGTGATACCACATACGTATTACCATCAGCACATGGACAGATTAGATGAACTAAAAGAAAGAGTCACAAAGTCATCACAAGTTATAAAAAGCCTCCTTGCATGTATGAGATTTAAGTTGGCTTTTAAAAACTACACATTAACTCAAGTTTAGATAAATTCATAAGTGATTCACATGATCATTTCTTAAATATCTAAATATTCAGCTTCATTTTGACCCTGTATTTATAGCATTAAGTAAGTTTATTAAGCACATTCAGTTGTATTAGTAGTTTGTTATTAGTACTAGAATTTTATATTATTATTAGCAGTAGTATTGCTAGTAGTAGTGGTAATAAAATTGCTGTTTATGATGTATTACATGCCACAAGTGATACTGTTGGCTCTATCAAGTAAGAAAGAGTAACAACACACTAATATCCTGGACCAGTTCCTAACCTTTTCAATACCCCACACCCCCTACAAAAGTAATATCCCATGTGAAAATCAAGAAGCCATATTTCCAACGTTTGAACTAAATACAGTATGTCGGGTAATCAAATTGAACTAAAAAAAATAAGCTTTTAACTCATAAAATCTAAATTGTGCAATTTACCATTATAAACCTCAACAATGTTGTAAATGTGTCTGCTGTGAAGCTTTGACAGTCGATTGATGACCAAGGACTGGAGTATCCCTGGAGCATCAAGCGCCGTTTAAGGAAATGACACACAATCAATGATTGCGGGGTTTAGCAGACTGGAGACCCTCATGAAACTATGGGTGCTGGCATGCCACTAACCATTGACACACTTGAGCTCTGAACCATGATAACACTTGCACCACAGTTCACAGAAGCGCCTCACCGTTAAAATCGCTGCTGTATTGCCAGGACCGCCAGCAGTACTGATGATCTGATCGTAAACAGTAGGGGGCTGCATTCAATTCACTCCCCTTGGGCAAAAAATATCAATCAAACCTCTAAATCAGTGACTTTTCACAATCATGACTTGCACGTAAATCAATACTATAGACCTCGCACTTTTCTATGGATCATTGCAAGGTCCAAAGTCCATTCTCTTAAAAAAGTTACTCACCTTTATGAACGCTGCGCCTGCAGGCAGGAGCCCTCGAGAATGGGCACTTCTTCAGCTCATTCACAGGTGACAACTGCATACACAATGCTTTATTCTTTTGATAACACAAAACAGGAGCACTAACTAATAAATGACTTACAAATGACGGCATACAGCAAGACACCGATTGCACCACGATTAAGTCAGACAACGCACTTCACTCAATTTTGGAAAATCGCGACGCAGCCTTCCCGTTTGTCGCACAGGTTGAGAACCCCTGCCATAGACCACTATTACTTAGGGCTTTATTTATAAAGGAAACAAATCAATTGGTATATATTCACCGTTTACCTACGTCGTCACCCATTTCACAATGCGACAGATCGGCTAGAGGTATTTCCAACTAAATGTCACTTTGTATTTTTATTGGAATTAAAAAAATCATAATGTTAACTTTTTTAATGTAGTTGTATTTTTAATTATTACGGGGCATGTTAGACTTGTAAGTGGCTGTGTACATTTCAAAAATAATAAAATGCATAAAGAGGTATAAGTTGATAGACAAAGTGTAATTGTCGTTTAAGTTCATTTGTACGTATACGTCATGGGTGTTTACTACTACTAAAAATCTAATATTTTTGAAAACGGCTCATAGTGATCATATGAGTCTTGAATATCAATCCAACATTGTTTGCTTTTCAAATACAAATTTCTAAAAGAACAATGTTAGGCACTATAGAAACATCGTAAACTGACACGAGCTCCAGAACTTTAAACATCTCATAAAGCCCATAGCTATACATACGTAACTGTTTCAAAGTATCAGTGACCATCAACAAAACTTAAAATTCCTTACCCAACCGTCCAACTGTGTTAATTTTCCCGGCTAAAGGTACTCTGCGATGACAGATGATCTTCAGACGTACAAATGGCATTTAAATTGCTCTTCGTGAGATAAGCAGACAGGCACCGGCCACCAGTCCAGCCCACTGATTTCCGGAGCAGCCGATCACGCGCGTAACCGTTTTGTTTCTGACTTGAGCAGATCTGCGTCAGGGAAGAGCAATCGATACATGCTCAGGTGGTTCGGCTCTGTTTGCGGTATCTTGGAGTAAATTTTTGACAAACGTGTGATTTTTAACACAATAGAATTAATCGTTTGGGTTTTTCGTTGTGCTACGATGATTTGCTGTTTTCCGGAAAATAAAACGGTGAATTGTTTTAATTTTTTTAAAAGACTGCTGTCAAAAGCAACGGTCAAACAGGAAGTAGCACTAGTATAGTTAGTAATATTTTCCATAATATTGGAGAACTCCTGGAAAGCATAGTAATATTTTCCATAATATTGGAGAACTCCTGGAAAGCACAGGCTTAAAATAAATGCACAAGTTATGCGTGTTTTTACCTGAAAATCTTCAGTAAAATCATTTATTGTATTATTGGTGTGTTGCAATTCTTTGTGCTCCATTTCACTCATCAGGCTTTTCTGGTAACTGACAACACAACAGTTACTTCTGTGGGGACGAGTAATGCTTTTTTTAATCGGTACATTTTTATAAACCCACTTATTCCGTTTTGAAGTCATGAGAAGCGAGAGCCCGTCCAATACGCCAAAATGACAGGATCCAGAGGAGCTGCACACTTCAGTCTCGATTGTGCCTTGTCCAGGGTGGGCACCTGCTGTGTTCCTTATACCGCTGGGCTAAGTGAAACCCTAAACATTGAATAAACTCGATCAGACAATGGCTGAACAGATGAATCGGTTGATAAATAACTGATAACACTTTAAGAATATAAAAACTTGGTGTATTGTATTAGTCTGTTACCGCTGTGGTTCCCGTTAATAAGACTTAAAATGCAGCAATGACTGAACGCTTTAGAAACGGGGGCTGCTTATAATAATAATGTCACTTACTGCTATGTAGTTAGACCTTAACAAAATCTTTGGTTTATATATACCATTGAGTGTCTGTTAACAGACTCAGGTCGCCCAGAACCCCCTCCCCAACCCATAATTTCAGGTGATGGGACCATAGAAACAGGTGTAAGAAGTGCATCAGGTAAGCTGATTTGTTTTTTCTATTAACTAAAACTAAGTTATTGCATGTTGGTTGGATTAGCAAATAAGAATCTCACTGTACTTTCTACATGACAGTACAACTATGACTTCTGTTATTAGATACACTACATGAAGCCATTAAAGCCTCAGTTCTGAAGTGTCACCAAATCATCCTGTGTCATGTACGTTATATGTCTGCTCTCAGAATCCTAAGAATGTGTTGTGCTATACTGCATTTGTTTTGTTGTAGTTTTTGTTATATATGATAAATGATATAAAATGGTACTAGTGATATGAAAGGTTTCTATATGAATAAAATATATTATTCTTATTATCATCAATGTGAACCAGGAGTTGTGTGCACATTACCTAGGATTTGCTAAAACAATGTTCAATCTATTATGAGGGATGGCCAGGAGCATTACCTGGCTGGGACGCTGGAAGGACCAAAGGAGAGACAGTATTCACAACATTATCTCCCCCAAAAGACTAGAGGGCAGCCCCCCTGGATTGTTACAGCACCACAGATTCCCGCGGGACATTTTGGGATTTGTAGCTTCGAGCAGCCCTGTTAGGCTCCGTGGGTGCTGCCAGTGGGTTCTGCAGGTGCTGCTGGGTCCTTGGAGGAACCTCTTCCGCCACACTCAGAAGTGCAGTCGGAAGAAGGTCGAGAAACACCTGGAGGACTTCCGGGTGTGCTATAAAAGGAGCTGCCTCACCACCAATCAGGGAGCCAGAGTCGGGTGGTGGAGGACAAAGCTTGTGAGGAGGAGTGGAGGCAAGGAAGACAGCGAGAGAGAGAAGAAGAAGAAAGGATGGTGTATTTAGATATTGGTGCTGTGTACAATGCTGTATAGTGGGGAGCGAAGGAAAAATGCTTCCCCACTGAATAATAAACGGCTGTGCTTTTTTGAACTTGTGTCTTAGCCTGTCAGTGTCAGGGTTGAGGGAGCTGTACACCCTCTGGTGGACCACACTATAAATTTGGAAAATACTACAAAGTCATGTATTAGGCTCTTGGCACTGCATAACCACAGTGAGCGTTATAAACTCCAAATGGAAAACACTTCTCAAAAGGGGCCTGCCTACCTGCCAGAATTACTCAAGGATGCACTCAAAAATCATCGAAGAAGTTGCAAATGATATTAGGCATCAATGCGAGAAACTGCAGCAGTGGCTGAAACAACATTAAAGAAATTTTAATTTTTTTGTGTATGTTTTTTTCAACCCTCCACAGCTTCTTCTTGTGTTGTTCAAGAACATGCCAACCTTTCTACAGTAGGAACATAAAGCATGAGTCGGTTTGGCATCCTAACTAAAAGGCAAAGTTAAAGATAGTGTAAATCAGTTTGGTAGCTTTCTCTGTAACAGGGACAACTGTTTGACAGTATTGTTTATACTGTGTAGCCAAACAAAACAATTTTTTTAATTAAGGTTTATTTTTTATGAATTATGCAATATACATAGTATAGTAGTTGTCAACTTACTATCATCCTTATAAAGGAAAATAAAATATAATGAAAATATACACAGATTATTTTAATGCTGATGCTAAACAAGCACTGATATGAAAGAAGACAAGGAAACTAAAGGAATCTGCAGTTTCATTTCAGCCGACTTACAAACTAAAGAATGGAATATTTGTCTTTGTTGTCTTCATTTTTTGTCCATTGGCAGACTTCTAATTTCTCTTAGCCTTTCCCAGCTATGTTATGTTTTTTAAAGTGTTTTGTCCTATAGTAAACCAATCAGGATAAGGACATTTTTAAAAGTAACTTGCGTACATTTTTTTCTTATCCATTTCTGCTTCTCTTGTAACCTAACTAAGCCCCTTCATAGATGTTACTAGAACAATGCAATCTGTCTCAATCTGTTGGAATTTTCATGTGTTTCTTGTAAAATCAACATAACAAACTAAGCGCACTAGCTGAGTTACCCGACATTGCCCAATCAGAAAAGAGAAAGGTAAAAAGAAGTTACAAAATCATTTATTATCAGGCTTTAGAAACCTTAAAGCATATAGTACATAACTATTGTTATTGTTGAAAAGCTTATTTTTATATTGTATTCTTGGGAATTCCATCTGCTGCAGAGATCCCCAAATCGCAAAAAAAAAAAAAAAACTGCAGGAACACAGCAGGGGTGGCTTGGGTCCAAGACAAAAATAGTGAGGGACATGCTTAATTAAAAAAATGATGGGAGTAAATCGAATACATATTTGACACCACCACCACAGCCTGTATTTATACTATTTCTCTCTTGATAAATCATATTGTTGTATTTCTTGCCCAAGTCACTTCCACCAAACCTCCCAGTAGAGCAAGACCAAAAGTTATATGTCAGAAATCTGACATCTGTTGAGAAGTATCTGTGCTAAATTTCAACTGTGCAGCTAGAAAATAAAACTGCATCATAAACAAGTAAATATACAGGGAGTTATGCTTTATTTATATATATATATATACATTATATATATATATATTTATATATATATATATATATATATATATATATATACACAGTACTGTGCAAAAGTTTTAGACAGGTGTGAAAAAATGCTGTAAACAAAGAATGCTTTCAAAAATGGAAGTGTTAATCATTTATTTTCATTAATCAACAAAATGCAGTGAATGAACAAAAGAGAAATCTAAATCAAATCAATATTTGGTGTGACCACCCTTTGCCTTCAAAACAGCATTAATTCTTCTAGGTACACTTGCACACAGTTTTTGAAGGAACTCGGCTGGTAGGTTGTTCCAAACATCTTGGAGAACTAACCACAGATCTTCTGTGGATGTAGGCTTCCTCACATCTTTCTGTCTCTTACTGTAATCCCAGACACACTCGGATGATGTTGAGATCAGGGCTCTGTGGGGGCCATACCATCACTTCCAGGACTTCTTGTTCTTCTTTACACTGAAGATAGTTCTTAATGACTTTGGCTGTATGTTTGGGGTCGTTGTCCTGCTGCAGAATAAATTTGGGGCCAATCATACACCTCCCTGATGGTACTGCATGATGGATAAGTATCTGCCTGTATTTCTCAGCATTGAGAACACCATTAATCCTGACCAAATCTCCAACTCCATTTGCAGAAATGCAGCCCCAAACATTCAAGGAACCTCCACCATGCTTCACTGTTGCCTGCAGACACTCATTATTGTACTGCTCTCCAGCCCTTCGACGAACAAACTGCCTTTTGCGACAGCCAAATATTTCAAATTTTGACTCATCAGTCCAGAGCACCTGCTGCCATTTTTCACACCCCAGTTCCTATGTTTTTGTGCATACTTGAGTCACTTGGCCTTGTTTTCACGTCGGAGGTATGGCTTTTTGGCTGCAACTCTTCCATGAAGACCACTTCTGGGCAGACTTCTCCGGACAGTAGATGGGTGTACCTGGGTCCCACTGGTTTCTGCCAGTTCTGAGCTGATGGCACTGCTGGACATCTTCCGATTCCGAAGGGTAATAAGCCTGATGTGTCCTTCATCTGCTGCACTAAGTTTCCTTGGCCGACCACTGCGTCTACGATCCTCAACGTTGCCCGTTTCTTTGTGCTTCTTCAAAAGAGCTTGAACAGCACATCTTGAAACCCCAGTCTGCTTTGAAATTTGTGTCTGGGAGAGACCTTGCTGATGCAGCATAACTACCTTGTGTCTTGTTGCTGTGCTCAATCTTGCCATGACATGAAACTGTCTTCCACAACCTCACCTTGGTAGCAGAGTTTGGTTGTTCCTCACCCAGTTTTAAGCCTCCTACACAGCTGTTTCTGTTTCAGTTAATGACTGTGTTTCAACCTACGTGTGACATTGATGATTATTAGCACCTGTTTGGTATAATTGGTTGATCATACACCTGACTATAATCCTACAAAATCCCTGACTTTGTGCAAGTGTACTCATACGAATTGATGCTGGTTTGAAGGCAAAAGGTAGTAACACCAAATATTGATTTGATTTAGATTTTTCTTTTGTTCGTTCACTTTGCATTTTGTAAATTGATAACAATAAACAATAATTATTTATATTTCAGAAAGCATTCTTTGTTTACAGAATTTTTTCACACCTGCTTAAAACTTTTGCACAGTACTGTATATATATATATATATATATATGTATACACACACACACATACACAAATGACTATGGTCCTAGACCACAAGTTCTGAAAGACCAACTGTGGCTTCAGGATTTTTTTCCAATCAGCTTCTGTTTTTAATTGGACTCCTTGGCTATTTAAGTGAACTGTTATATCCTAGATTCTGTGTGTTGGGAGTAATATAGAAATTATAAAACTTAGTTTGGTAAAAAATGTACTAAGAAGTTATGTGGGTATAATGTATTTTTTATGTTTAACAATATTTTCATCTTGATTTTCATTCTACTTTTCCAGGTGTTCTAATTTTTTAATCCATTATTTGCTAATTACTGGTTCTGATGCTAAACTAGTTGCAGCCTTTCATGATTCAGTGTTGTTTGCCTGGGTGTCTGCTCTGCTCATTTTTAACACTAGAATCCCATGAGCCTACGAAAAAAGCCACAATGCCAGGCCACCTTAAATTCTTTCGCACCTCTTCATCAGCGTCTTTGTTTTGCAAATGTGTCAATCAGCACAAGCAGCAAGCAGCCTGCTATCCCATTGTATTAAGATACAATGATGGGAGCAAACTGCACAGAGAAAGGGCAAATATAACAAAATCAACAAAATAGAGTTAAGCATTTAAATTTATATCAAAAATATAAATATTTCTAAATGTCTTATAAATGTAAAGATGATGCTGCTGTGCTTTTCTGAATGCAGAATAAGAGAAAAGAAAGAAAATACTAGCTAATTAATTGAGATCAGTGTTATCAGTTGTTGTCACTGATTATGAATCTAGTTGAAACAAAAACCTGAAGGTACAGTGGGCCCTTAGGACTGACTATAGCCAGGTTTCCATCCAAGGAGTTTTTGCGAAAAAATATTTAGCGCTTCAAATTTTTTTACCGATATAGCTGATGGAAATGCAAATTACCGATAAAATGTTGTACATGTCGACATAATATTTTTCCGTTTAACTTTAGCGCATAAATTCCATATCGAAAAAAGGGCTTTAACGCAAATAAATGTGTCACATTTTCATCACGTGCAATCAAAACGTGAATGGCGGAGCGGTTCGCATGGTCTGATGAAGAGAGTTTTTTTTTTGATTAAACGTCGTTATTTTGTATTAATTCAAATTTCAGTTTTAATTAAAAACCTTAAGGGAAGCAGGTTAATTCAGTTGTTATCGCAATGTGAAGGGATGTTGAAAGGTAGGCTCACCTGTACAGATCCGATGCTGCAAACACAGCTGCATCATGGGCACTTCCAGGAGTGCCAACACAAATGTCTCGTATCATGCACCTGTCATCAACAAGGGCCTGGAGAACAATAGATGGCCACCCTTTGCGATTAATGTAATCGCGGTAGCCTTCTGTCGGGGGAAGAATAGGCACATGCGTGCCATCTAGCGCACCGTAAATCTGTGGCACAAGATGCACCAAGGAATTGCGGTATGCAATTTCATTGGCCTCCGCTACAGTCGGAAGTCTGATATAACGCCGCATTAATTTTTCTTTAATAGCGGTGCACACAGCATATACACATCGATGGACGGTAGTTTTACTAACCCCGAAAGTGTCTCCAACTACTGTATACTCGGCGCAGGTTGCCAGCTTGTAAAGGGCGATGGCAATCCGCTTTTGGGTTGGAACCGGTGGTCGGTGGCAACCTGTGATGGGCGCAACATCAGGACTGATGAATCCACACAACATCTCAAACGTCGGCCGTGTCATTCTAAAATGTTGCAGCCAGAGATTTTCTGTTAAGTGTCTCTCCACCACCTCCTCCCAGAAGGTCTTATTCCGTCGTCTCTCCCATACCCGTGGGTTTCGTCGCACTGGGGTACTTTCTTCGAGCTCTAGGGCTATCAGACAAGCAACTGCTTCATTCTGCTGTCGTCTTCGGATATTATGTACAATTCCAATTATTTGTGAAACTGAAATAACAGTAAGCTGGCAAATTTCAAAAAACTGTCTGAATAATCTCTCCATTTCTTTGTTTAGTGGAGGGGGTGTAACGTGGAAAACAAAAGGTAGATAATTTGCGACATACACAAAATTATGTATGGAAACGGCTCAAGGGCAGATTTTTTTCGCGATACAACAAAAGTTATGCGACAGTTCGTTTTGGGGTGGGGGGGGGTGACGTCATCACACACACCATTTTATCGATAAAAAGCCAGTTTGATGGAAACAGGCTGGAGACAGCAAATTTCGCACATTTTTTTTACGTATATTCTGTTTGTCGATAACAAAACGTCGCAAAAATCTGGATGGAAACTTAGTGTATGAGAACCCCTGTCCTAGACTATAGAAATATATTAAACATTGCATCAACTGCCACAAATTAGCTATGTTCACAGACAGTTGCAATGCACTAAACATGGAATAAAACAGGTTAACACACATCATTGATTTCGAGCCTGCAATCAAACTAATTCACATGGTGATGTGAAAAGTGCTGAGAAAAATCCACACAGAAACAGGATAAACATTTCAATTACAGTGCAACATTGACTGAGCCAGAACCTAACCTCAAGCAGTGACCCACAGCACCACTGTGAAGAATGTAGTGCATTTGTTAATTATTCAAACTATAAATGACCTCTTAATCTGTAATGGAATAAGGTTTAGAAATGAATGAACAAATTTCAATTCTCAAACTTGTTGAGATGTTCTTTATATTTCAATGTTGCACTTAACAATAACCAAGTGGCTATTACAGGTAATGCACTATTAGACCACTGTTTGCCACCTGCATGCAATGTCTGAGGTCTTGTAACCTTTATTCTCTATTTGAAGTTCTTACTTTGCTCCTCTTCATACAATCATGAACCAAACCACTAAGAATGGGTCACTAAGAGGCATTACAATTCTGTACACCTGCTTTGGATATCCAGGATAATATTCTGAACTTGTCATACATTTTTAACCAAATAGGTAACTTTTTTTGAGACAGTTTAAAGGTGTACATGAATTACATGTCAGAAGGCTTCATGACACTAGAATCAAGTATAGCGCCACTGCATGTTAAACACCTGGAAAGTGCACGGCATTATGTTGGTTCTGGTGTTTTACATAGTGTTTTTCTAAGACTTTGAAACTATTGTGTCTAATCATTATAAGGTAAATCTTGTACCAGCTGTTGGGGTCCAGAGTCCCCAGACTATGAGAAGGTGACCGTGTGGTTTATGTGGAATTCTGTACAGAACATTACTAACTGGTATTAAACGGTTTCTACTGAAATTGTAGCTATAGTAAGACTGCTTCTTCAGCAGTACTGCTTTTCAAGCTCCTGTAAGGAAGATTTGTTAATGGCTCTTCAATTCTTACTTTGTTGAAAGGTCAGGATAGTGCTCACTTTTCTGTACAGGATCAAGGATGTTTCTGGTAATGTTTGTTACAGTTGGGTCTATTATTATTTGAAGTTAATTTCAATAACGAGTAGTTTTATTTTCTCTACCTTGTTAGGAATGTGTCATTATTTTTTTTGTTTGTTTTTCAGGTATCATAGGTCACTGTCCATCTACTCTTGTCAATTTGTGTGGTGAATTTGGTGGAGGTCAGTGTGTTCTTGTCTACAGCCATGCCCCTATGACCCTGCAAGTATCACCTGTTGCTTAGCTACAGCTTTCACACCCCACTGAGACCATTCATTAGTCACTGTATTGAAGAAGCTTCATTTTATTCACCAGTTCTTCTGTTTTGCTTGTACTTACTGGAAATTTCTGCCCACATCTTTTTGTGAAGCTTTCTCCATTCATGGTCACAGTAAGAACTCAAATATAAAGCTCATCTCTTTCCTTTTATATTTTAATTGCCAATGTCTTTAAGAATAATCTTAAATTTAATTTTCTGTATAATTTGTAGTAATTTTAATTCTACTTTATTGTCATTGCACATTCTTATTTAGATTCCTCAAAGTTTTCTTTCTTGGATGCTGAATTTTACAAAGTTATCTGCTTTGCACTTTGTGACAATACTATAAAGGACTATCAGTTTATAATTCCTTCATGGCAGTGGTGGCACTAGAAAATATTCCTCAATACTCCTTAAGTAACACTATGAAATGGCTAGTGTGGAAAGCATACCCCTGGACACAGACAGACAGACACCAGAATGTCCAAAACACACTTCTTTATTTCTTTTCGCACCACAATGCCTTCTTCCACCAACTCTTTCTTCTTTCTCTTTCTCACCGCCTCTCCCCTCCTCGCAAGCTTTGTCTCCTTCCTCCCAACTCCGGCTCAGCTTCTGGAGGGAGGTGGTCCCTTATGTACTGACCCGGATGAGCTCCAGGTGCTCCCCTTGACGACACTACCTGGTGTGGCGGAAGTGTCAAGAGAGCCCCCGGAAGCACTCCGGGTGCCCCTGGGAATTCTTCCGGCAGCACTTCCTGGTGTGGCGGAAGTGCTGCCATCCAGGACTCCACGACTGTTTGGG
Source organism: Erpetoichthys calabaricus (assembly GCF_900747795.2). Lineage (NCBI taxonomy): Eukaryota > Metazoa > Chordata > Cladistia > Polypteriformes > Polypteridae > Erpetoichthys > Erpetoichthys calabaricus. Next base: position 181,043,366 of record NC_041397.2, read on the forward strand.
CGCCCCCTGGTGGTGGCCACGTCCTCTGGTCGGGATGAGTGTCCCAGCTCCGGTCCAGTGGCCCATAAGCAGACCCGGGCGGCTGCCCCCTCGTGGCCCAGGGGAGGTACTGTCCATCACGGGGACCATCCAGGCTTCCCGGCTGGGTAGGGTCCGCATCCATCTGGGACACTAGACATACAAGTATTTTTGTCAATGTAAATGTCTGTCTTGGTATCTATTGGTCTGTCTGGCTGCCAACATGAACTTACTCAGCCTGGAGTAGACCAGTTTTGTTGGAACGTGATACACTTAACTCTTCAATGAATTTTCTCACAAAAGCTGAGTTTTCACTGAGTTACCTCAAACAAAGCCAGCTGGATTGAACTTTGAGTCAATAGTGGAGAGGAGGCAAGAGCTCCCCTGTAAATGAGAAAAAGGAGGCCAAAAAAACCCATAAAAATAAGAAAAGACAGTTGGAGGTAGGACTAAGAGAGCAATGCGAGTTAAGACCACTGGACATACATGTAGATTTTAACAAAGATTTATGAAATACACTACCTATTTAGTGCAAAAAACAAAAAGGAATGGATGGCACCTGAAGCAGACGCACTGTAACCCTCTAATGAGTAGGTTTAAACATTATTAAAATCATAAATGGATTTCATATCAAGTTGCAGGTTACAGTGACAGGAAACTAATGAAGCACAAAAAATAAATTTAAATGCATGGTTTCTTATATTTTATGCTAATGCATATCTTTAAACTACTTGCATTTTTTTTCTTCAAAATATTTATTAATTAATGTTACTAATTTATCAGAGTAAATCAGAATTAAGAACATGCTACTGTTGTTTAAAGAAGATCCCAAGAAAAGTAGGGTGGTGCCAAAGCAGACATATGACACATTTAATCAAAAACTGGCGGCATACCCATATTGTTTGTTTTGTTTTAATATCATGCTTCATATTATCAGAGTTTTTAGTATTATGCTCTCATCTTTTAAAATTCGAGATAAGAAAATATGTTTAATTTTTTCAAATTACTTTAAAAGGTGTTTTTTTTATATAAGTGGTGAGGCTCCTTATTCTAATGGTGAAGCGATGTAAAAGCTATACTACCGTGCTATATGCAGTACTTGCTAGGCATTCATTTGATTAATGTATATTTTTTCATTTTGATACGTCAGTTCACTTTTTCTTCTATAGCGGCATTCATTCATTATAGAGTGCTTACACAGATTTACAAATATAATAAGTCATACAATAGTTCATCCTTAAACACTCATATTGAGGTATATAAACAGTAAGTCATAGGTCAGTATATTTGGTTAAAATGTAAACAAAGTCATGCTGACAGATGTACCAGCAAATGGCATAGGAGAGGAAAACAAAGATTCCATTTAACGAGTTAACAACATTCCTAGAAAAAAATAAACCTCTAGGATTCCATGATTCTTTGTAACAGACAAAATCACAGTTCCACTCCCGTCCCCCATTCATACAACATAAGCCGAAATCCACGACTATCCAAACTGTACAATTATAGTTAAAATCCAAAAATCTGTTGCAATTATTGCTACCTCCTCCTCTTGAGGTCTGGATGTGCAATTTGCTTGTTGTATTGCTTGTCACACATAAATTGTCTTTAATTTGATTTGTGCACATGGTCCTAATCTGTTTAATGAACATTCTGTAATTAATACTTGCCATCATTTTAAAGTTAAGGCTTCACATCAGCACCTAATTATAACAATCTTTTCAGTCTGTAAATTCCTTTGCCATAAGGGTCTTTCCATATTACTTACTGAGAAGACATCCTATTGAGTAGTGCTTCATTAAGTGTAATAACAGTCGGAGCAAGCTGAGTGTCACTCACAAAGTCCCCAGCAATAATATTTATGCTACTGTGGCCAGAACCTGGTAACTGTTTTACAAGCCATTTCAGCAACACTGGGTACGTCTGCATGACCATGTCCTTCAAACACTGTCTTGGATTTAAAATAAGGTGCTTTGCATCCACAGTCAGATTGATACCTGCAACAAAAAATCTTCCTGCAAATGAACAGAAAAAAATACATGAAAAGAAAAGTTATGAATATAAATGATAAAATATAAAAGTTATGAATATAAAACAAAAATGAGTATTTGAATGCAGACCCAAAAATTAGTAAACAATGGAGTGAATGATGAATAATAAAAATTTAAAAAACAATTTTAAAATAAAAAAAAGTAAAGTATTTGCATGCAACACACATACATTCTTGGTGCTATATCTACATTAACACTAAAACATAGAAACTGTAAAATTACAGCTTGCTTATGTAGGCTAGGAGTCCAAATAAAAAAAAGTTTGTTGGAACAAAAACCTGTTACCACCAGAAGTTACCAGGACTGAATTTAAGAACTACTGCTCTAAAGGTCCAGATACCAAGTGCATCCATGAATTAAACATGGTATAAATTAAGGAGGTTGGGAATTAACTGTTACCTAGTGCTAGTGCAAATGACAGTAACGCCACCACCTTCAAGTATCTCCCACTGTAGCTTGTTCCCATATTTTGACCACTTGATAAACACCCCGTTTAAGTGGAGAAGCAGGCAATATTTCTTTAATATTTCTTTACTTTCTGCCTCCTTCCATAGTCTCAGGGTATATATATTCATGACCCAATAATAAAACCATACCTTAGTTTGCCATAAAACTCTTTGCTTTATCTCTTTGCAGATGTGTCTTTTCTATCCTTGGCCCTTTTTCATTCCAAAAAAATAACATTACAATTGTATCTATTTTTTGGGCATTTGTTATATATATATATATGAATGAATATTCAAACATAAAAAACAGAACATATTAGAGAAAAAATGGCAAAAGTAGGATCAGAGAATGGGTATATTAATAAAGCAAAGAATTTTTTATGTCTAAATTAAAACAGATGGGACAAATATTTTTCATGCATGAATTTTAAAAGATGGTATACTATTTCTAAGTTAAAGTTCTAAGTTTGAAGGGCACACTCACAACACACACCTGAGAAAACTCACTTGACCCAGGGAGAAATTCATCAAGAAATGCAAATATCCACATGGATAGTAGTTGGGCTGAGATTTTAAACACACAGGTTTGAACCTGTGAGGCTGCAATGCTAACCATTGCACCACATTACTTCTTTGTTTCCTTGAGAATTCAGTTAGAATTAAAATTCTAACACAGTTTTAAAGACATCAGATTATATTACAGTACAATAGAAAAGGAACAATGGTTTAAACTATACCTTTAGAGACTTGTTTTGAATTTGAAATCAAAAGTGTAAATTGTGTAAAACTAGCCTCAGACAGATCCGTGCACTTCAGACACTATGAGGTCCATAAATTGACACCACCTTCTGGAGCCACTCCCCTGTTTCTCTGGTGAACTGACGCCTATATTACACATGCCTTATGTTGATTTCATTTGCCTTTAGTTCCTGCACTCAAATGTGGATTCAGCATTTACTAAACTATCGAGGTCTCTCAGTTCTGCATCCGAAGCAGTTGTTTTAGTGTCATATATTAGAAACAAATTGAACAAAAAATGTTAAGATTTTGTATTTTATAGCATACATTTTATATCAGAGTTTGCCATGTCATATTCATGAGACTGCACTTTTTAATACGTTAGTTATATGCTGCACTCGATGGAATAATGGCTCTGTGGCTAAGGATCTACATTGGTAATCAGAAGGTTGACCCCATATAAAAATATGAAATGGGACGAAGACGAAAAAGAATAAATGATATGCTGCACTCAGCTATGATTAACACTACATATTCTTATAGACTCTGAATCGAATAAATCATATAATTTGTGTAAACAGTCAAAATATGTAATACTTCATGCCGGAATTTTAGGAGCTATCTTAGTACTGTCTTAGTTGTCCTCTCTGTGTTATATTATTACTGGTGTACAAAATGTTAATACTTATATTAATGACGCATTAATTGTGGCGGAGCTTATGCTCCAGAGGAATGACACACTCGCCCTCAGAAGCACGAAGAGGTATAAAGTAGTCTTTTGAGTCGCCCAGCTAAGACCTTCTCTGTTAGCCGAGTGGCTTTGCGTACCCATTGGGGATGGCTCGCGACCTCTCAGCAAGTACAAACAGACATTTATTACATTAACATGACAGTTTATCCTGGTGAAGCTTTTTTTATTTATAATAAATATTTTTTTGCACACACATTCAGTTTGCCACCATTACTATAATAGTACATTTAGCACAAAAGTGTACCGCTAACACAGGGGTGGGGAAAGTGGGTGGAGTCAAAAGAGATACAGCTAAACAGGGGTGTCATCTTGCGGGCCTCAGAATGTCTCAGGTTGCTGAATCTGTCTGAGGCCTAAAACTGTCCTTACTGCAGCTGGACTCTATTGATCCAATTTGTATTTCTGCCGCTCGACAGTGTTAATGGTTGTAGTTATTCTTGGGGATATTGTAAGTTGATGTTTTCATCTTCTGTACGATCACCACCAACTGTTTCAGCATAGTCTATTGATACGCATTAAACCAATTTGATGTGTAATCGATTGACAATTTTCGCATTAATTTGTTTGACTTCATCGTTTCTCAGTGCTTGGATTGCCCGTGTACTCATTTCTTCGGTTGATAACCCTTCGGGATGAAATTCTTCAATAAGATTTGGACATAATAAGTCTTCTTTACTTGGGATCTTAAGGTGAGGAAAACGAAAAAATTTATAAGAGCTCAAAGAGCAGAAATTGTGTCTGTCAAAAGCATTCACACGAATGAAAGGTGTGCGTGGTTAAATATGGTTGAGAGGAGGGCGGGACTTGAAATAATCTCATTGCAAAAGTCTTGTCTCGCGGGACTTGAAAAAATCTCTTGGAAATAGTCTCATCTCATCTCAGGATTTTCTTTTATAATAGACAGTGTATGTTAGTATAGCAAACAAAAACACATGTGACTCAAGCTGTAAAGAAAGAAAATAACAATGCAAAACCTTAAAGTAAATCTGGATTTCTTACATTATGTAAAAATTCACTGCTTTTCAGAAACAGTACAGAGCTTACGTACTCTGTAGTTCTACAGTGAGTTTCATATAAAGGTGTGGTGCTAATATGGATATAGCAATTGGCATTCCCATTTTAAGACTGAATGTATTTAACATTTTAGAGAATGTAAGGATATAAAATACAGAGAAAATGTACAAACAATTTATTAACTTGTCAGAAAGCTTTCCTTGACATAGGCTCTAGCCCCACCAAATTCATTCTCACTTATCAGTGGCCCGTGATATGAAGGAAAATCAAACTGCACTATTCAGTTTCGACCGGTGGTTGCTGAATACATCAGCTCAGTGTAAAGATCCATAAAATCCACATCAGGTATAATAAGGGCTCAGTGGTATACAAGGAGGGTGTACAGTGTTTGCAAACACAGTAGACATCCATCACATGTAGAACTTAACTTCAGTAAATCAGGAAGGATAGTCACTTTGAAAACCCACAGAAATCATTCTAGAAATTCTTTTCTTTCTAGTGCCATATGACTTTTTAATAAGGAATATCGGAGATAACGAGTAATGTTTGATATGTATCCTGTAACAATGTTTGTGTAAATATGCATTATCAAACTGCCTTACCTTAAACTGTCTCTTGTTATTAGATGCAAATGAGAAGGTAAATTCCATGTTTTATTGTGTAAACATGACTAAATAAAGCAACCTTGAACCTTAATTGTTTATTGATGGGTATACCACCTACAAAAATGCCTCTCACTTGAATCTTGTGGAAGTTGTCAACTCAAGATGTAAAAAAGGAAGACAAAAGTTTCAAAGTTAAATAAGGCAGTGATACTCACTGATCAGTGCTGGAGAGTGGTGATTCACATGGTAATCAACATGCAACACAAGTTAGAATTTCACTGTACTCTGTACATATGAAAGTTTCGAGTGTATGAACCCAAGATTTGATTTAGCACTTTGCCCACTAAACAAATATTAAAATATCTTGAATATTAATTAGCACTTGTGGTGACGTGACTAAGGGTATGTGGCGGTGCAGTTCAGGCTAGAGGGTGTGGGTGCGCACTGCTGTGAAGCCGTGTGCCATGGAGTGTTTATTGGGGAGATTGTCTAACAACTTATTTGTGTGCAGCCACAATCAGCTAAGCTGTTCTCCAATAACATAAGTTATAAATTGCCTAAGTAAGAAAAAGAAAGGGGGTAGAGAAATTGAGGAAGCATAGCAAAGATAAGAGAAAAAGGACAGAATTGAGTTGGGTCCAGTGTAGTGAGAAAAGGCAGCATAGCAGTGAGGAGAAACCCCAAGGAGCATGGTGAGAGGGGCTTAAGGGTTGGACTGGATCGCTCCTGTTGGAACAGGTCGAGGGCAGGAGCAATTGAGAGCTCCTAGATATTGCATGGACACCAAAGGAAGTAGAGGGAAGATAGAGAAGGATGGTGACATGGATCGGAGTCAGGAGAGGACCTCTTTTGCCAGGGTCTCATCCCTGTTGAGTATACTTGGAAGATTGATGATTGGGGTAGGGCAAAATAAAGAGATGCACAAATTTTAAAGGCGATTCAAACTTTGGTTTTATCCTTGTTATTATGGAATATTTATTGTTATTTATTGGATTTTAACTTCCTCACTTAGCACTGGATAGTTTATTAAAGAAATTTGAACTGACTGCAATGAATCTTGATATTGAATAAAATAGCATAATGCACTTTTGCACCAACCTTACATGCTTTATTTATCCTCATTGCCCTAGTCATCCCAGACATAATTATCAATGTCTCGATTCTAGGATGTTATTGCCAGCTGCATGCAACCTGGGCATCACAGAGCTTCTCTGTTCAGTGTTGAGTATTTAATGTTTGTGTTGACTTCTATAAAATACTGTCCTTTGGTGATTGTGCTGTATGAAAATATGTTGATAAACGTTAATTATTTGTGATTTAATTATGACATATTTCAGTTGATATTTCATAATCACTGGTGCTGGTAGAGTAATTAATTGTGAAATCAGTGTCCCTGTCTCTCTCACTTCCTCACACAAAGTTTAAAGGAGGCTGTCTCCTTCTTCAGCCTCCTTCCTGTGCTGCTGCCACCTCTTTGATCTTCCATGACTCCTTCAATGCAGCTTTATTTATCTTTTTCCTGCCATGTGCCCTTCATGCACATTCATGCGTTTGGCTCTATCTAACAATGCTCACCTGGGGTCAGCTGCAACTTCATTAGCACTCACTTTCCCGATCTCCTTGAGTGGATCTAAGCCAAGATCTGTCCCATGGCTCACCAACAGCCACATACCAATTCAAATAGATTCAAGCAGAGAAGAGGGTCTTGTAAGTGCTGCTTGATCATCTCTCTCTCTATATATATATACACTACAGTATAAACAGTATACATCTCACACACTCATACATCACTCTGCATGGATTATCTGGATGGCCGCTGAATTTCACCAAATAATGATTTAGAATTATAACAATAGCATTTGGCAAACATTGGTTTTGATATGCATGGCTAGTTATAGGAAAATAATAGTTATTCTGCTTCAATATATTCAATATTTATGGAATTTGCACTTGTTTGTGGGTACTGTGTTATTCAGGCAGGCAGGAGGCTAGATAGACAGATAGATAGATAGATAGATAGATAGATAGATAGATAGATAGATAGATAGATAGATAGATAGATAGAATTCTACACACAACACCGCATAATGACAACGTGAAAAAAGTTTGAGATTTTTGCAAATGTATTAAAAATAAAAAAATTGAGAAACAACATGTACATAAGTATTCACATCCTTTGCCATGAAGTTCAAAATTGAGCTCAGGTGCATCCTATTTCCCCAGATCATCCTTGAGATGTTTCTGCAGCTTAATTGGAGTCCACCTGTGGTAAATTCAGTTGATTGGACATGATTTGGAAAGGCACACACCTGTCTATATAAGGTCCCACAGTTGACAGTTCATGTCAGAGCACAAACCAAGCATGAAGTCAAAGGAATTGTCTGTAGACCTCCGAGACAGGATTGTCTCGAGGCACAAATCTGGGGAAGGTTACTGAAACATTTCTGCTGCTTTGAAGGTCCCAATGAGCACAGTGGCCTCCATCATCCGTAAGTGGAAGAAGTTCAAAACCACCAGGACTCTTCCTAGAGCTGGCTGGCCATCTAAACTGAGTGATCAGGGGAGAAGGGCCTTATTCAGGGAGGTGACCAAAAACCTGATGGTCACTCTGTCAGAGCTTCAGAGGTCCTCTGTGGAGAAAGGAGAACCTTCCAGAAGGACAACCATCTCTGCAGCAATCCACCAATCAGGCCTGTATGGTAGAGTGGCCAGACGGAAGCCACTCCTTAGTAAAAGGCACATGGCAGCCCGCCTGGAGTTTGCCAAAAGGCACCTGAAGAACTCTCACACCATGAGAAAGAAAATTCTCTGGTCTGATGAGACAAAGATTGAACTCTTTGGTGTGAATGCCAGGCGTCACGTTTGGAGGAAACCAGGCACTGCTCATCACCAGGCCAATACCATCCCTACAGTGAAGCATGGTGGTGGCAGCATCATGCTGTGGGGATGTTTTTCAGTGGCAGGAACTGGGAGACTAGTTAGGATAAAGGGAAAGATGACTGCAACAATGTACAGAGACATCCTGGATGAAAACCTGCTCCAGAGTGCTCTTGACCTCAGACTGGGGTGACGGTTCATCTTTCAGCATGACAACGACCCTAAGCACACAGCCAAGATATCAAAGGAGTGGCTTCAGGACAACTCTGTGAATGTTCTTGAGTGGCCCAGCTGGAGCCCAGACTTGAATCCGATTGAACATCTCTGGAGAGATCTTAAAATGGCTGTGCACCGATGCTTCTCATCCAACCTGATGGAGCTTGAGATGTGCTGCAAAGAGGAATGGGCGAAACTGGCCAAGGATAGGTGTGCCAAGCTTGTGGCATCATATTCAAAAAGACTTGAGGCTGTAGCTGCCAAAGGTGCATCGACAAAGTATTGAGCAAAGGCTGTGAATACTTATGTACATGTGCTTTCTCAGTTTTTTTATTTTTAATAAATTTGCAAAAACCTCAAGTAAACTTTTTTCACATTGTCATTATGGGGTGTTGTGTGTAGAATTCTGAGGAAAAATATGAATTTAATCCATTTTGGAATAAGGCTGTAACATAACAAAATGTGGAAAAAGTGATGCGCTGTGAATACTTTCCGGATGCACTGTAGATAGATAGATCCTATAAAATTATTCATCCCCTTGGAAGATTTCACATTTTATTATTATACAACATTTAATCACAGAAGATTTAATTTGGTGTTTTTGACTCTAAACAATAGAGAAAGACTTTTTAATAAAAGTTGGAGAAAAAACATCTCTGCAAGTGGACTAAAATAATTATAAAACACAAAATAACTGATTGAATAAGTATTCATCCCGTTCAAGTCATCATGTAGTAGATCCACCTTCAGCGGACATTATAGCCTTCAGTCCATGTGCACAGTTCTCTGTCAGCTTGGTCCTTCTGGACACTACAATTTTTTACCATTATTCTTCTCAAAACTGCACAAGCTTTGTAATGTTGCATGGACATTATGAGTGAACAGCCTTTTCAAATCCACCCACAAATTCTCAGTTGCCTTTCCAGGACATGAACATTGTTTCTAAGTCACTCCTGTGTAGCTTTGGTTTTATGCTTGGTTTTCCTCCAGGATATCCCTGTATTTTGATACATTCACTTTACATTCTACATTCACTCTTTATACTCACATGTCACAAGCCTTCCAGGGCCTGATGCAAAAAAGCATCCCCACAGCATAATACAGGCACCACCATGCTTTACAGTGGGGATGGTGTATTTTTGATAAGTGTGTAGTGTATTGTTTACACCACACATGGCATTTAGTCTGACAGCCAAATAGCTTTATATAGGCTTCCACTGCCCATACAACCTTCTTCCAGCTGACGTCATAGTCTCACTTGTGTCTCTAGCAAACTGTCGTGTGCATTTTTTTCTCTTTGACCCTCTCCTGCAAAGCTTTTGAAGTACCCAGGCAACAACTTATTCTTATTTATGTAAATACTTAACTCGTCATGGATGGCAAAGGATAACGTGGTCATTTTCTATTCTGCTAGGCTTTAATAGCACACCAGGTCTGTTTTATCAGCAGATTTAACAGGGATACAGCCATCCAGCTACATCAAACCCCCACTTACATTCCAAACTAAATGGATGAACTCTTCATATCTGAAGCAGCCTGTATTTCATCTGATAACAAAGGTGCAAATCCAAGTTGAGCTGACATCTTTGCAGAGGCCTCTCTGTAGACTCTTTTAGAACAGATGATACCAAGACACTGGAGTATGAACAATAAGCTATAACTCAAAGAATAGCAACTGCGATGGACAAAACAACACACCTATGAGAAAGCAATGATTTTGTATCTACTGTATGAGAGACTGCACATTCACTCAAAAACTAGAAGTACTCATCTCTTTGGACCCCCTGTTCTTACACTCTCCAATATGACTCTTGTGCCTTTTAAAATCTTTCTCTGAAACTAAAAAAGCTGACCAGATGTTTCATCTTTGGAGATCTGAATACTGACAATCCTTTCATTTTATGGACCTGAAAGCTGAGATTCCTCTACAAAGCTAAGCTGTACCAGTAACTACCAGAAATTTGAGAAGCTGAGAAGCATTCATTACTTCAAGAAGGGAACTTCAGTATTTAAACTCTTGTGCCACAAATAGTAATGCTTTTCTCTATGAAGTTGCAGATGACACAGCAAAGAAACAAAATTGAAAACAGCACAGAACACCTGAACAAAAGACCAAGTCATCAAATCAAGACTGGCAAAGAACACCAATCATTCAATGATGGCTCTGGAAGAAACTCATCTGGGCATCTAGACCCTGATGAAGTTGGCTGTCTTTAGTGCCATGTTTGAACACTTTACCAATGTGGAAAGCTGGCACAAATCCTGAAATGGACATGGACATCACACCTACCAGTTGGACAATTTGGGTATTATTAAACTCCAATGGACAAGAAGTGGAAAGATAGTTAGTAAAGGAAATGCAATTCTGTATGTCAGCAATAATCAACAGTCTACACATGGCACTGGCCTGTTCCTGAATAAGGAAGCAGCAAGTGCATCATTACAGCATGGTTCCAGTCCAGGCACTCAAAAACACCCATTGTAGATGTGCCGAATGAAGATGTGGAGAAAGACACAAGATGTCCTGATGGACATTCCTAGTCATGATAGATAGATACTTTATTAATCCCAATGGGAAATTCACAAGTCATGACATTGTACTTCTCATTGAAGATATAAATGTGCAGCTGACAATGATGAGAAGCTACCGTTTCCATGTGATATGAACAGTCTGTGTATTGGCAAAACCTACTTACCACATTCATAAGAAGAAATGGTCATCACCCAACGGTAGTACTTGTAATGAGATATCAATATAGGCATTTATAGATGGTGCCGGTCAGCATTAAAGGATACATGTCTGTATAGAGGCATGTACATCAGGTTAGACTACCATTTACTGAGAGCTTGTCTCTAACTTCGACTCAAGAAATACCATAAAAGGAACAAGAATACACGCCCCCTTGATATGGAGAAGCTGAAAGACAAAACAATGGGGCAGCATTTCCAAGCTGAACTGAGAAATTGGTTCAAGCTGCTGCAGAACCTCGCCAACTTGGACACTGATACCCAGTGGGGACAGTTCAAAGATACAGTCGTAATGAGTGTTGAGTCAGTGATTGGAAGCTGACGAGAAGCTCTGGATACAAGATCAATCATGGAAGCTAATCGACAAGAGGAAGGTACCTAAGAACAGAAAAAACTGGCCAAGGAAAGATACCACACACTGGACAAACACAGCTTTCAGGCTAATCGGAGGGATTAGCTGGAGAAGAAAAGGAACTGAGGCCCCAGAAACTGCTACCAGGCATGGCAGCCAGACATTGTACCGCATGGTGAGTGATCTGTCAGTAACAGGAAGAAACGACGGTGGTCTCATCAAAGACAGGAATGGCAAGATCCTACTTACAAGAGAAGCCCAGAATGCCCGGTGGAAAGAGCACTTCAAAGAAACACTCAGTTAGTCAATAGATATGAAAACATATGACTTTGATGTCATAACTCCCATGCCACAGCTGACAGTAATTAGGGGCAGTGCACGATGTGAAAAACAACAAAGCTCCTGGAAGAGACCAAGTTATGAATGAAATGTTGAAATAAGGAGGTGCTAGCCTGGAAGAAGGGTTGGTGAAGCTGTGCAACAAAGTGCTGGCAAATGGCAGCAATACTGACTGAGTGGAAAAAGGGCATAATTGTCATGTTACCAACAAGATGCAACACCATGGATTGTGATAATTGGCGAGGAATTATGCTGCTTTCTGTCCCAGAGAAAGTTGACACTCTGCTGCAAGAGCAGGTCAGCTTCGGATGAGATCAGTTGTGCTGTGAGCAGATCTTCATGCTGCAAAACATCATTGAGAAGAGCATCAAACGTCAGAAGCCATTCTTGATCACCTTCATCTACTACAAGAAGACTTGACAGTATACACTGCAACTACATGTGGAAAATTTTATGCCGTTATGGCATCCCACAATGTTATTCTTGGACTTGTACTGAAACTTGACTTGAGTTCAGACCAAGAAAGGAATTATGGATGAATTTAAGACTGAAACTGGTATAAGACAAGGGTGCATTCTGTCATCATCCCTTTTCATCCTAGCCATGGATTTTACAATGCGACGGGTGACAAGTGGTGCGTAAATAAGTATCCATGGACCAATCAAAACTGACTCAGAGATTTAGATTTTGCGGACGATGTGGCACTATTAACTGAAATGCAACCATTTCTACAGGGCGTGGCCACACAGCTTAAGCATAAAGTAGGAAAGATCAGTTTTCAAATCAATAACAAGAAGAAGGTTATGCGGGTCAATCAGACTACAAAACTGTGCATCACAGGTGGCAAGATATAGTCAACAAGGTTCCCGAGTTCACACATATTTGGGTAGCATCATTACAGGAGACAGCAGTGCTGATGAAGATGTGCGCTGATAGATTGGTCAATCATGCAAAGAAAGCACAACTTTACAACAGCATTGTGGAGCCTTGTATACTGCTGTATACAAGGGTGAGATGTGGAGGGTGAACAAGGGTATAGCCTGAATGGTCTGTCAACGTGTTTATGGCAAATAATCATCATCACATACCATAATCGCATCACCACCTGCAAAGTGCCTGTCAAAACTGAAAGACACAGTCACTGGCGGTCGAATATGCTAAATGGGCCACATGCTGAAATTACCTGACCATTAGATCCTCAAACTGCAATGAACTGGAAACCCATGACTGGAAAGGGGATGCAAGGATGGCCACATAAGAGCTCACAAGAGAGCTGCTGTGAAGATCTCAAAGCCATAGATGTAAAATGGGCTGAAGCTGCAATCATCACAACCAATCAAACTTATCTGTGAAACCTTGCTGCCCAATGCCCTGAATGGTACAGGAGGATCCAAGTTTAAATTTAACTACTGTACTTATGTGATCAATTATTGTATGTTTTATATTTGTGACGAATTTCAGCCATTTCACATAGATGTGTTTTGACTTTTACATTAAAGGTTTTTTTCTATTTATTAGTCACTGTGATTATATCACAATATAATGTGAATGTATTAATGTAATGTGACATATCTAACAATAAAATGTGAAAAGTTCCAAGGGGTGAACAGTTTTTTTAAGCAGTGTATAACTAGCATTCACACATATATACTGTATATATACAAGCATACACGTCATAATTAGCAATAGTACAGTATGGGGCGTAGGTGAAATGAAATAATGAACAGATGAACTTCCACAATGACACAACAGCCTAACCTGGACGACCGCATTGTTTCCTTCTCTCTAGCTCTTGTATTAAAGCTTCTGCTTCACATTTGTTTCCCCACCAGTATGGTATGTGATCCCACAGATAATCACATAAGTCTGTCATGTCTCTGTGGTCATATGCTACAATCAGCTGATGACCATGTTCAGTCATGTTCCTTAAAGTTACTTCCCCCTGTAGAAAATAAAAAATGCAGAAAAAAAGATATGAGGTTTAGTTGAAATGATACAAATTAAAAAAAAAAACACACACATTTTAATAACAACTGTTATTTAAATTTACTAGTTTAAATATGATTTTAACAAGCCAGTTATATAAATAATCAAATTAGTGATGTAGAATTAGAGTTTTAGATAATATGTTCATACACATAAGCATACTTTTTAGACTATTACATACAAAGTTTTATATTATGTCTTTCACCAACAGCACTATAACAAAGAGCTTTAAAAGGTTGTTACGAACGTATTTTATACAGAAACAACAAGATAGCTCAGTACAAGATTATTCAAAGGTTTTAACAGCTGCAAAGTAAGTAAGTTTATGATCTTAGTAAATTAACTTAATTTTATCTTTTGTTCATCTCTGTTGTTTCAAGACCAATTAATACTAAAGTTTTGTTTAAACCTAAAAACAGTAAAGTGTGAGTTATTCATTCAGAATCTATTAGCCGTTACTGCAAAAGCTTGTGAAACTGCAGCTTTATTTAATTCTTTGCTGTGTTTGCTCTAAATCGGGGTCCCCAACCCCTGGTCCGCGGCCCAACTGCCGGCAATGGAGACTCACTCAGACTTTTCAGAATGCTTGGCAGGCGGGGCTTTGCAGCGGCGCGGAGAGAGGAGAGAGACCGAGGTGACAGAGTATTACAACAAAGTATTTTTATGGTCCCAACAGTTTCCCCATATGACACGAGTCTATAGAAATCTCGTTACTACGAAGTTCAGTACATTCAGCAGATACTTTCATTACAACTAAGTGACCTTGAAATTCTTGATTGAATCATCCACAGAGCAGTTAGATTTGTGGTTGCAGCTCAGTTGTGCACATTTGCACAACGATCCCCAAACAGAAACATTGTAAAAAAAAATTCTTTCTTCGAACTTTCCTCGTACTGTTTTTTTTTTTTTTGCGGTTTTTGTTTTCTGTGGTTTTCAGTGATACCTTTTTCTTATTGCTTGTCAACATTTGAAAAACATCCATTGGAATTTAACTCATCGTCACCCTCCTATACAAACGGCAGACACGAAAAAAAGATAGCAGTGTTAATGTTTGTGATGTGCAATCTGTTGGAATGACAAATGCAATGCATATGTCTTTGTTATATGCAAAAAAAGAAGAAAAATCTCGGGTTGCAAACGTATGCGAACTGCTTAATAAACTTAATAATAATACAGTAGTAATGTAATGTAAATTGTGTATAAAACTGCCCTACGAACCTGCCCAGAATCATCCAACATCATCAAACACTGGTGATGAGTTGGGAACTAACTTTGCATGCGATGTTAGTCAATCACAGCGCCCAAACACACTAAGCAAATTTAGAATAATTAGTTTACCTAACACAGACATCTTTAGAAGCTGGGAAAAAAGTGGAAGGTTTGGAAAAACAAACTATACAGATACCACGAGTGTTATATCCACAGAGACAGGAACGATGTCCAGGACTCAAGCCAAGGACTCTGGATGAGGTGGCACTTGATTAGAGGGCAGTGTTGGGCCAAGCTGTTACAATTTATTCTCAACAATATTGGAGCATGGAGAAATACACTTATATACTGTAAATTATAGTAGTAGTATGGTCAAATATACAGAGTACAGGAGCCAAATGATCTGACCACGTCGTTAGAGTCTTGGTGGAAAATGTAGCCTCTGGTGGTAAGCAACATGAATATAAGAAATGTGCCAGTTCTACTGTTGTTCCAAAATAACAATAGTATACAGTATATATTAGATCCACATATAGAATATCTTGAGTAAGGATCTCTAAGCGTTTTATAATTCAAACACAACATTATGATTCTAAACACCATTTGCATAGTGACTAGACATTTCTCCTTCATTAAGTAGACATGTTGAACACATCCTGAAATTAAATGACAGCTTCTGAAAATTTGGCCATTAATTACAGATCAATAGCAAACCAATCAAAGAAGCTATATGCGATGTTGCAGCGGATCATGATGGATTTCTTTCTTTTGGCATATTTGCCTCTTGTTTTAATATTTAGCACAGTTCCTGTGTTGCAGTTTTTGTCTATAGCCGAGAGTGGCAGCCTTTTCAGCAGCTCTGTGTATGACTGTATGTGTATGTGTACTTTTCTACTTTTATTTTTCTATTTTTATTTATTGATCACTCCTATCACTTTATTTTATGTGGATTTGTTCACTGGACACACTTACTTTTACAACATGGGCATGGATTTTTACACGCCGAGACTCGCCTATTCAAGTACTCAACTTCGAGCGCCGAGAACAAATGCCAGTGCCGGTGTGGTTCCCTATTTACCCGACGAGGTAAGAAGGCGGTATCGTGGTAGCAGAGCCGGCACTAAGCTAAAAATGAAGTGGCTTGTGAGAAAGTGGCGTTTTAAGCCTTCGGTGCCTTCTGTGATTCTGGGGAATGTAAACTCAATCTCAAATAAGATCGACGAACTGGCTGCGCTGGTGAAAAATGTCAGAACCTACAAAGAATGCAGTTTGTTGTGTTTTAGCGAAACGTGGCTAACTAACACCATCCCAGATGCTAATGTGGAACTACCCGGGTTTAGCACAGTTAGAGTGGACAGAGATGCAAGTACCTGTGGGAAGCACAAAGGAGGAGGACTCGCTCTCTATGTCAATACAAGATGGTGTAACTCTGGACATGTTAACGTCAAAATCTCCACTTGCTGCAGGGACATCGAACTGTTGGCCGTAAGTTTATGTCCCTATTACTTGCCCAGAGAGTTTGGACACGTCATTGTTTTTATTGTATACATTCCTCCTCGGGCGGATGTGGAGTCAGCGAGTGACATCATCCATTCTGCTGTTGCTAAGTTACAAACGCAGCACCCTGAGGCGCTTGTGCTAATCGCTGGGGACTTTAACCATGTGACGCTGGACAAAACATTACCTGCATTCTCCCAGTATGTGGACTGTAACACCCGGGGAAATAAGACTATTGATTTACTGTATGCAAACGTTAAAGACGCATACAGCGCCACCCCGCTGCCTGCGCTTGGGAAAGCAGATCATAACCTGGTTCTGCTTCAGCCTCACTATAAACCAAAAGTGAGAGTCCTACCTGTAACCACACGATCATTCAGGAAGTGGACCCCGGAGGCTGAGAATACTCTGAGAGAATGTTTTGGAACTACAGACTGGGATATCCTGCAGGGATCTCATAGTTAGAACATTGATGAAGTTGTTGACTGCACTACTGACTACATCAACTTCTGTATGGACATTGTAGTTCCAGTAAGAACTGTACGCTGCTATGCTAACAACAAGCCATGGATTACAAGTGACATCAAGAGCCTTTTGAACCAGAAGAAAAGGGCTTTTAAAGACTGTGATCAGCATGAGCTCAAGCGCGTGCAGAAGGAACTCCGAGTCCAGCTCAGGGCGGCGAAGGAGCAGTACAGGAGAAAGCTGGAGCAGAAGTTGCAGAATAACAGCATGAAGGAAGTGTGGGATGGGATGAAGTTCATCACTGGCTGCAGCTCGAAGCGGGGTACCACCATCAAGAGAGACGTGAAGAGAGCAAACCAAATGAACAACTTCTTCAACAGGTTTGACCACCCTAACCCACTCTCTCTCTCACCTCGGAGTACTGCACCCTCCACACATCCTTCTGCTGATACCAGCATAGGAGAGACATCCCCACCCATAATTACAACAGCGCAAGTGAGCAAAGAGCTGAGGAGACTTCGTGCCAGCAAAGCAGCAGGTCCAGATGGAGTATCGCCACGACTGCTGAAGGTCTGTGCATCTGAGCTGGGGGGGTCCTCTACAGCGCATCTTCAACCTGAGCCTGGAACAGGGCAGAGTCCCGAGGCTTTGGAAAACATCTTGTATCACCCCAGTCCCAAAGGTATCACGTCCTAGTGAGCTGAATGACTTTTGGCCTGTTGCTCTGACATCACATGTGATGAAGACCATGGAGAGGCTGCTGCTTCACCACCTTAGGCCACAGGTTCAACACGCCCTTGACCCTCTGCAGATTGCATATCAGGAGAAGGTGGGAGCGGAGGATGCCATCATCTATACACTACACCGATCCCTCTCCCACTTGGACAGAGGCAGTGGTGCTGTAAGAATTATGTTTCTAGACTTCTCTAGCGCCTTCAACACAATCCAACCTCTGCTCCTTAGGGACAAGCTGACAGAGATGGGATTAGATTCATACCTGGTGGCATGGATCGTGGACTATCTTAAAGACAGACCTCAGTATGTGAGTCTTGGGAACTGCACGTCTGACATTGTGGTCAGCAACACAGGAGCGCCACAAGGGACTGTACTTTCTCCGGTCCTGTTCAGCCTATATACATCGGACTTCCAATACAACTGGGAGTCCTGCCATGTGCAAAAGTTCGCTGATGACACTGCTATCGTGGGCTGCATCAGGAATGGGCTGGAGGATGAGTATAGGGACCTAATCAATCACTTTGTTAAATGGTGCGACTCAAACCACCTACAACTGAACACCAGCAAAACCAAAGAGTTGGTGGTGGATTTTAGGAGGCCCAGGCCCCTCATAGACCCCGTGATCATCAAAGGTGACTGTGTGCAGATGGTGCAGACCTATAAATATCTGGGAGTGCAGCTGGATGATAAATTAGACTGGACTGCCAATACTGATGCGCTGTGCAAGAAAGGACAGAGCCGACTATACTTCCTTAGAAGGCTGGCGTCCTTCAACATCTGCAATAAGATGCTGCAGATGTTCTATCAGACAGTTGTGGTGAGCGCCCTCTTCTATGCGGTGGTGTGCTGGGGAGGCAGCATTAAGAGGAAAGACGCCTCACGCCTGGACAAACTGGTGAGGAAGGCAGGCTCTATTGTTGGCATGGAGCTGGACAGTTTAACATCTGTGGCAGAGCGACGGGTGCTCAGCAGGCTCCTATCAATTATGGAGAATCCACTGCATCCACTAAATAGTATCATCTCCAGACAGAAGAGCAGCTTCAGCGACAGACTGCTGTCACTGTCCTGCTCCACTGACAGATTGAGGAGATCGTTCCTCCCCCAAACTATGCGACTCTTCAATTCCACCCAGGGGTGTAAACATTAACATTTAACATTATACAAAGTTATTGTCTGTTTTTCACCTGCATTATTATCATTCTTTAATTTAATATTATTTATTGTATCATTATGCTGCTGCTGGAGAATGTGAATTTCCCATTGGGATTAATAAAGTATCTATCTATCTATCTATCTATCTATAGCAACTCCAGTTTTTCTAACAAAGATTTTCAACATAAAATCCACATGAATGGTGATCACGTTATTGTATTTTGATGTTGGAGCTTGATGTCTTTCCAAACAATGGAATTTTATAACAGTTGTGTTATGACATAAAATAACTAAAGCGTTAATAAATAAAAAAGTACATTAATTTCATTAAAAAATCTGCCAACTGAAGTTGACACACTGCCTTCAAAGTACTTTAAAATTTGAAATTCTTGAATATCTACTGGGTAATGCAAATTTATTTGAATTCAATTTCAGAAAAAAAGTATAAAAAAAAAGAATATAGTAATTGACTTAAATTGTTGAAGTTTTTCTCTTACGTTATTTCAATTATGAAATGTAAAATAGGAATCCATCCATCCATTTTCCAACCCGCTGAATCCGAACACAGGGTCACGGGGGTCTGCTGGAGCCAATCCCAGCCAACACAGGGCACAAGGCAGGAACCAATCCCGGGCAGGGTGCCAACCCACCGCAGGACACACACAAACACACCCACACACCAAGCACACACTAGGGCCAATTTAGAATCACCAATCCACCTAACCTGCATGTCTTTGGACTGTGGGAGGAAACCAGAGCGCCCGGAGGAAACCCACGCAGACACGGGGAGAACATGCAAACTCCATGCAGGGAGGACCCGGGAAGCGAACCCAGGTCCCCAGGTCACCCAACTGCGAGGCAGCAGCGCTACCCACTGCGCCACCGTGCCGCCCGTAAAATAGGAATTCCAGTAATAAATCAGATCTGGAAAACACTGGGAATCAAAGAGTTTTAGATTATGGTAACTTCTTGTGGATTATCGCCAGTTAAAGAAAATATGCGATTCCGAATATATTCAATTCAGATAAAATAAACATGATATTTAATTTTGTTCTATTTTGTGTTATAGCTACTATGTTTAAAAATTTACAAAATTTGGTTTATATTCTTATGCACTCACAGTAATATTGACGCAAGATCAGTTTAATGTATGGTTTGTTCAGTTTACCATTTTGGACTATGAATAATGGATAATAGTTCAGCATTTTGACAAGTGACATAAGCCTCCAAAGCAGAAAAAAAAACAACACAATAAAGATCTTCTGTACTTTCAACAGTTAGTACACAATAATAAAAAGTAGCTCATCAAGAGCTTTTTTTGCTTTTTAAATGAGCATTTTTCTCTTTATCTTACAATACCTTTCTTTCGTCTTTTTTTTCTGTCATTAAATTATAACATACATGACCACTTTTCAAGGATAACAAAATTCATATTAATATTTAGCATGTTTTCTTAGTTGCACACTTACATTTCTTGGACATAGCCTTTTGTGAAATACTGTCTGGACCAGCTGGATTAAATGTTTATGGAGCTGCTGATTAAAACAAAGAAAGTGGCTAAAGGACAAAATTACTACTTCCCTCTTGTGCTCTTCTAACCAGGTACTAATCTCATTCAGTACCATCTGTATTGAGAAAAGAAAAACATAAAAAAAAAAATTGAATCTTTCACAAAAGACAACAGCTACAAAGCTAAAAACACTTGCAGTCTTAGGGTGCACAGATTTCAACTTATTAAAGTTGTAGGAGCCAAAATAAAAACCGAGACCATGATTATAGATGTGAGGGATAAAGCCAAAATTGTTAAAGAAAAATAAAATGAAGTATTCTACAATTTTTTTCCAATAAACTGCTTGCAAAAATATGAAATTTTGAAAACACATTTCCTAAACATAGTGCTGTTGAGTGTTGTTCATATTAGAGCAAGTTCATAAATACTGTTTTAATAAATTAACATTCATTTTAAAAGTTTAAAATAATAAGCTAAGTCTAAACACCTGAAAATTAAGAAGCTGAACACTCAGGTAGTATCACTAGTGGGAGCACTAGCGATGCACAAGAAAGGTTTGTTAGTTTCTTTGATATTTTCCAATATGCAGCTGTTCAATACATATTGACATTCCAAGTCTCCATGAAGCACTCTCAATAAGTGCTGGCATTTTATAGTGGTCCATTACCCTTGCTACTCAGTTATGCATAAAAAACGAGGAGTGTATTTTACAAAACAAATAATTTCAATCAAAGTGTTTAAAAACAATTCACAAAAATAACGTTTTGGTTACAGGCTTGTCCTCTGCATGACAGCAGTCACTGATTTCACCATAGCCTTATCGAGACACTTCTATTGTGATTTCATCGGCCTAGGGTCAAAATTAACATTTATTTAAACATTAATTATGGTTTTATGCACTTACTATTTGTGTCCTATTATTTTCCTTTTGCCATTGTTTGTTATTTTGTGACATGCAATTAGTGGGTTAATTTTTTCATTGTTGACAGTTGCAGTAGAGAAAATAGCAAGATTTTAATTTAATGGACATTACAAAATATCCAAAAGATTCAGATACATGTTAAAATGTTATCAGTTTTAAGTTCTGTGTCTTGTGATGACATGCATGCTGCTTTTGAAAAGTTAGGGTACAGAGCTGCAGGTGTCCTAATCAAGATATGTCCTGCTTAATTGCTGTCCTCAACAGTAAATTATTGACATAAGGACTGGTGTTGCATTTAGACTTATTTGCAAGGGATGGCACATAATGTGGCAATAGAAACTTCACAGTAAACTGTTACACTTATATTTGCTTGGTTTTGTGGTTTCTCTCCATTTGTGTATAGTATTTCTCCTCACAATAAAAGTTTTGGTTTGCCAGTTTTATTTTGCCACATTTTCATTTTTATCATCTTTACGTTTCCAGTGGATAATTCAGTAGTAAAATCTCAGTTCACAAGAGGTATACACATCATAACTGGAATTATTCTGTGCGTACTATGTATGAAATGGGAGACATTACTAACATTTAGCACATTAGTCACTGCATACTTTTGTCAATGCAATGCACTGCAATTTTGATCACATAACTTGCAAAGATTCTGTTTCCAGGCTTGTGAAATTCAGCTCTTCTAATAGTATGCTCAGTAGTTTAACATGTGCCTTTGTGTTATAATCTAGCAATATCATGCAGCAGCCTTGGTGCAGTTTTACTCTATCAATGCTGTTTATAATTAAAGATAAAGACTATAGCGCATTGACAGTGTAATTTTAGTAGTCTTGATAGATTCATGCAGTGGTAGGCTGAGGTAATGAAGAGTTGTTTCTGCATTTTCCTTCCTACTTTTCTTTTTGTTTTATTTTATGAGTGGCATATTTAGTGCAACATGATGGGCTTTCTGCATGTGAGAGCACATGCTCTTACATGCGACACCTCTCTCTAACTGATACAACCTCTCTTTGTCTTAGGGTTTGCTAAGCAACAGTGCTAACCAACAGTATTGTGTTATGAAGGATGAAGTTCTGTATGCATTTTCAGGTAGTTTCTTTGTGATTCACAAATACTGAGAGTTGTTTTGTATTAATGCTTCAGCCCCCCATGAAAAACAAATGTCCCCATACTAAAGTTGTTCTGATCCTGTTTCTGCTATGAGCAAATTAATGTGATCACTTCCATAACATTACTAGCTAATGGATGAGTCCTATTCTAGCACTTAAATCACAATAAGCATAAGATGTGCTGCACCATTTGGAATTACAAAAACTGGAATTGAAATCCCGGGTGCTGAGTGGAGTTTACACGTTCTTGCTGTGTCTGTGTGAGTTTACTCTGGGTTCTCCAGTTTCAATCAACTATACAAAGACATGTAGGTTAGTTGAACTGGCCTTGCTAAATTGGTCTGTGTGTTCACTCTGTGATGGATTGGCATCCTGTCCAGGGATTCGTCCTGCCTTGAACCCAATTATTGGTGGGATAGGCACCAGCTGCCCTAGGAACCTGCCATGCACATTCACTTCCCTCTGTTGCCAGATGTCAATGCCATTTTTACCATTGTTTGCTTGTCACTACTCATGCACACACAAGGATTAGACATAAAGTCAAGGAGTCTAACATTCCTCCAAGCAAAGAGACTCTACCTTTACTGTAACAGCTAATTTTTACAGTTTACAGATGATTATCACCTTCAACCCTCCTGTAGACATCTGCCCTAAAAGAGTTAATAAAATCTTAAAAAGTTAAGGGTGCATATTATATATGAACTAGACAAAGAGCCCGTTTCGACAACGTAAGATGAAACGGGCATGAGTTTGTGTCAGCAGTGTATGAAGAACAAATGATAAGTAACGAAGAAGTTGTTTTGTAAAGATTGTAGTCCGCTTTACTCATTACTGTACAGGCTTATACTGTTAGTTGATGAATTTTTCAGGCCTATAGTATAATATTAAATGATGAATGTTCCAGTACAATATGGAATAGTAATAAGTATAAGCACCACAAACCTGATATAGGTGTATTGAATGAATGCGTAATTGAATCAGAATGCGTAATTAGGCCTCGAGCTGTAGTCGAAATCGCCTTTCAGGCCTCTAGAGGTTTAATCGAAGTCGCCTTTCTCTTTGAATTTTTGCGGCCGTAAATCCGCCACCTACCGCGATATTGGGGTTGGATGTCGGTCTCGTAAGGTTTTTCGGGCAGCTGCGCAGAAGGCGACTGCCCATTCGGCTTCGGACGTGCGCAGAAGGCGACTGTGCATTCGGCTTCAGACAGACGTGAGTGAGTGAGTGAGGAGGCAGGCGAATTATGTATTAAGATTTCTTTTTTTACCTGAAACTTTTGGGCAAAATTAGCATGCACATTATAGACGAGTGTTCATTTTTTGTGAGAGATTTTACGGTACATATTTTAATTTTTAGACTAATTCTTTAAAAATATTACTGGCTTCAATTATAAATTAATAAAAATTATACCCTGTGCTGTTTCTGTTGGGACTTTAGAAAGGAAATCATAGAAGTCAATCTCACCTCCACTGTAACAGTAGTATGGACACCATGGTAAAAGTACAAGTTACAGGAGTTGTCGCTGAGCTTGTGAGCAATTCTCAAATCAAAGTACCGTACTCCTGCATCAAGTTGTTGTAAAACAGTAGATTCCTGAAAAAAAGAAACACAGTTAATACATGGGCTCCCATAATGCAGAACAATGCTTTTGTGTGAAGTGCCCCAAAACCCAAAGGATATTAACTAAGTGAGGAAAAAATATTAATTTACGAAGAGTGTGGGTGAGTCTATTGAGTAATACAGCCTTTAATTACATAAATTAGGAAAAGAAAGCCCTAGCTGCTCAACTTGGTCCAATCAGATTAGTCTCTAGCTTGTCAGGTTGGGTTAATCTCTTTCTGGTGCCCAAAGAGCCACCAAACACTCCCTCTTCTCCTCTACGCTTTTAAAAATCCACCATAGCTTGTAAATCTGGACCTAAAAAAACACTGGCAAGGGTTTTCTGTTTTTATGACATTCTGTGACAGCTACACTCCATTATCAAGCGATGCTCTCCATTGGACCTGGTTCCATTGCATCCTTTAATTCCTGGTCGGGGAGGTGGCAGAAAAAAATGCCCATTGGAGCTGCATGGAAGGAGTCATGGAAGACCATAGAGGTGGAAGTGGCACTGAAGGACACCAGGGGAAAGGGCTGGCCTCCAGGAAACTTCATATGAGGGAGGATTAAGCAGGTTTGATAATGGATAGGTAAATTGAATTGGAAGTGTGTAGCATGTGACTTCATTGCTTTGGACGTACAAAGGTCAGAGTTGTGCATTTCCTAGTTATCCGAGTTTGTGGATACAACAAAAAAAAAGACTGCATGCAACCACAGCCAGTTGATAGTTGTCCTATCATAGAGGTCTTTGGAATGTGGGAGGCATGCACGATACAACCCCTCACACTGTAAGTTCATGGTAAGAATTCTTAGTTAACTGATAACATACCATAAAACTACATTCTCAGACCCAGTTCATGGTCTCATGGAAGAAGGTGGATAGATGCCTATTTGCACACATTCTTACATCTGAATATCTTTGGTGACATATATGGAAAAAAACAGAGTACCCAGAGAAAACTCCTACAGATATGGGAAGAACATTCTAACTTGAGATGATAACGAGGCACAGGATTCAAGCCTAGAACAAAGGATCTGTGAAGCAGCAGTGCTAACATCTGTACCACCATGCCACCCTACTTAACTAAGTTAAATTCAAATACACAGTAATTGAAAACACTTAATGGGAAATTGTAATGTCTACTGCATACTATATCATTTTAAAAGTAAGCTGAAGTAGACCTACCTGTGTAACAGACCACTTATAAAGAAACGGGCGAAAGACAGGCTTTGCATATTTATCCAATTTCTTCACAATGACTGGCTGGGTAAGATCTACTGGTGAGGCATGGCTCGTATCCAGACAGTAGGTAATACTGTTGTGACTTCCTAAAAGTTGCATTAGGAAACATTTCCATTAATGAAACTGCAGTGCACTAATTAAAAAGAGACTGAAACATTTTTTGTAAACAAAGCAAAAACAAACATGAACTGAAATTTCAAAGTCTAGAGGCAGAAACTCATTATGCATAATCAGTATGGTGTATTCTTAATTATCTAATAATTATTAATATTCTTTATGCTGTGTATATAATGTTCATGTCAATTAATCTTCTGGTCTAAATTAAAAAAAATGAAAATAATCATCATAACAGCAGGACAGTAAACCACAAACTGGAAAAATCACATTCACTGAAAAACTGGTCAGCTTACCAAAGAGCCTCCATTCTTTATGGTTTGCTTTACTTCTCTGCTGGGTTCACCTTAAGTAAACTTATTTTTCTTTAGTACAATTTTTGTAATTGAAAATATTTTTGTGGTTTACTTTCTAAATGCCTAATACTACAAACTAGTGCTGGGTGGTATGACCAAAATTCTATATCACTGTATTTTTCAAAATTATACCGGTTTCACAGTATTCAACGGTATTTTTTTCCCTATGCATGAGTGGATGTTAACTACATTTTCCACTGCAATTACTGCAGTAGACTGGCTAAAAATAACCTATTTCACTGTCATGAGAATTGTACATTGTACAAAAAACATTTTAATGTGCACACAAGTATTAATACAGGTTTGCATGGCCTCAAAAAAGTGATAGTTTTCAAGGGGGTGGCACTAATGAAGAGAAGGAATCACATTGTATGACAGTTGCAGTCAAAATATAGAACCTTTTTATTGAACAAATTTTGCAAACAACTTAAACTAAAATTTTGACAACATTTTTTCAACCATCCAAAGAGGCATTTAGACTTAGTAAAATATCTAGAGGTACTTGTCAAAAGTTTACTAGATTTTCTCAAACCCCATCATAAATTAATGTAGCACATTAAATGCTTTGTGTTAAGTGTTCCCCGACCCAGTTGTTAATCACTGCGCGCTTCTTAAACTGACTTCCTCCGCACTAAGAGGAGGCACAGGCAGCGATCGCTGCACAGAATACATTCACTTCATGATATTCCTGCTCTCTGAAAATGTAGAATGCTAAGATAAATTTTCATGATGAAATGCATTAAAGCAGGTATTAAACATGCACGGTAGTGCTGCTCCCTTGCAGTAAGGGGTCCCCAGGTGTACATTCAGTGTAGAGAACTTTATGGCAGGTGTGATGAGGCTCCAAAAAATTGGATGTATAAATGGGTATCGCACAGGTTTAACTTAAATATTGTGTAAATGTTGGGTTTGTGATCTGGTGGTTGGAGACACAAACACAGAATTCAATGGATGTTCTTCTGAGTGGGCTTTCTTTATTGCATGCGTGCTGTCTCTGTCTGACATACCAAACCCTCAGTTCCTATCCTTCCTTTTTCACAAGACGATAAACGTCTTTGTGAAATTAAAACTAGTTATAAACTTAAACCATGGAGTGTTCAGAACTTTAAAAAAATCTTTGTTATACATGTTTAACTATGCCATCCATTCAGGGTTGCGCCCATCCCAGCAAGCATTGTGTGCGAGGCAGGAGCAAATCCTGAACGCCAGCACAGGGTGAATACGAGCAAAACATACACTAGCAGGGTCAATATATTAGAACAAAAACCCATATCCTACATGATTTTGAAAGGAAACTGAAGCACGCAGAGTAAACCCACCAGAAAAACATGCAAATTCAAGGCAGGGTACACCTGAGACCCCCTTGCTGCGAAGCAGCAGTGCAACCTCCACGCCACCGTGCCCCCAAATGATTAAAACATGCTTTAATGCATTTCATTATGAAAATTATATCAAGTATTTATCTTAGCATTCTAAATGTTCAGAGAGCGGGAATATCATGAAGTGAATGTATTCTGTGCGGCGATTGCTGCCAGTGTCTCCTCAGTACAAGAGGAAGTCAGTTTAAGAAGCACGTGCCGATTTAACATGGCTCGGGGAACACTTAACCCAAAGCATTTAATGTGCTACATAACTTATGATGGGGTTTGAGAAAATCTAGTAAATTAAATATTCATTTTACAATGAAGTTTAGTTTACGATGTTCTACTTTAATGACAAATTACGAGAATAAAGTCAACATGTCGACTTTAATCTTAACATAAACGGCGAGAATCAAGTAGAAATGTCGAGAATAAAGTCAACATGTTGTCACACTATTACGCAGTACCCAGGTACTGTACATTACACTGTATTGAAAAAAATAAAAACAAGTACAACTTGTCTTGCAGTATTATCCAGTAGTATAGAAACAGTATTCACCGATTTGAACATAATGGTCCACATCTGACCTTTTAAAACCAAAGTATCTCCAGGTAGCGGACGCGACTCCTTTTTTTTGACAAAAGTTCTTCTGTGTCATCATGTTCAACTTTATCGTCTGCTACAGCTTCAGTTTCAGAATCTTCTCTGTCCATTTTCAACACGCAATACATCCACTACCGCATGTACTCCATTGTATGCCCATTTAGCGGTATAGCAGTGAAAAAAAGCCCCCGCGCAACACCTCCACTAACGCATGTACTTTGCTGTATCTGTTTAGCGGTGTAGCAGTGAAAAAAGTCCCCCCCCCCCCTTTTTAAACCGGTGTTGCGGTATAAGAAAAATCCATATCATAACAAAAATAAACGGTTTTCGGTATGAAACGGTATACCGCCCAGCACTACTACAAACACAATGATTGGTAATTGTAATTTAACAAAGTGTAACTGTGTGTGTTAGTTATATTCTATATCTAGAATAAAAGCTTCACTATCGATGCCAACTGTTACTGACACTGTTCCATTTTTGTTCTCAGTATTCTGCTTTTGCACTGTGTCATTGCCGCCTTGATCGAGTTCTGTCCTCATCTACAGAAATAGACATCAGAATAACTGGAAATTTTAAGAACCAAGACACAAGACCACCTCATTTTACTACAGTTATGCATTTTATACAATTTTAATGTACACTGCATTAAAGTGAACAAAATCTAAAAGTGAGAGGACAGCCAGTAGGCAGAGATCAAAAGAAATCTGACTTTGACTGTTACAAATAACTGGGGGCCCCAGAGGTTCTCTTTGTCACGAAGACCTTTGCCTGGACTTTTTGTTTTTGCTTTTGTTTCCTGGAACCTGTTTTACCATGATTTTATATACATTTTAATCAAAGATGTTGATGTCTACATGAGAGATGGCAAATGTGATTATGTTTGTTTTCTCCTGTCCAGGACACCACCACTTTTTCAGTTCCATCCCTCCAAACATCCATAAGCATATAAAGGGAACAAGGAGGAAATTAATTTTACCTATGGCTTCATTCAGAAACAGATCTTTGTGAGAGGCACTTTAGGCCACTTTTATGGCCTAAAGGATATCGTTTAGTTTACTAGTCCTAGCTGTCAACACTTATTTTGACTATATGTGATTTTTTAGACAAAGAAAAAAAAGGAACAACATATGTTTGTTTATTAGGTGAAGGTTAATGGTAAGGTTTTTAAGACAGTGATGAAATCACCAATGTTGTATGGAGCTGAGACATGGTCAGTAAAAGGAGCACAGGAGAAGAAGTTAATGGCAGAAATGAGAATATTGAAGTAGAAGGGTAAAGTTACAAAAAAAAGAACAGAATAAGAAATGAGACAATCAAAGATACAATAAAAGTGGGAGTGATATCTAAGAAAGTAAAGGAAAGTAGGTTGAAGTGGTATGGACTTGTAATGAGCAGAGACAATGAATGTACAGGAAAAAGAGTGATGGGAATGGAAGTACAGAGGAAGAGAAAGCAAGGAAGGCCAAAGTGGAGATGGAAGTATAAATTAAAGAAGATATGAATGAAAAGTACTTGACTGTCAAGGAGGAGCAGGACCGAGCTATTTGGAGGTCGATCAAGCACATTAACCCCACATAAACGTGGGAAAAGATGAAGAGGAAGAAGAAGAAATAATTATGCTTTCATGTTTTTTTGCAAAAGCATTATGGCACAGTGAGTGCTTTTCCAAAATGGTGTTCCTGCCATTAGTGATAGCAAGACTGTCATGGCAAAACAGTTCACAGCACTCCTCCTGTACCAGAGCCTAAAGATTAATTGTAACTTGATACTGCTGTTCCATATCCCAGAGGTATCTGCTTTAAAATAATTTGTAGTTTTAATTTGTCCCTGTATGAATGTGGGTTTGTATGGGTTTGGCATTCTATCCAGAGCTGTTTGCACTCTGAATCCAGTACTGTCAGGATAGGTTATGGCCACCTGTAATCCTTAATTGCATGAAGAGGGTTTCTGAATATTATGTTACGACATTGTTGCTAAAGAGACAGGAGTAACCAGCTAGCACAAAATAAGAAAAACACCCTTGCATAATGTGTGTGGCTCCAGTGATCTCAAAGACTTCGAACCAGTTGCTCTTACTTCAAACATCATGAAGACCTTTGAGAGGCTGGTCCTAAAACAGCTATGACACGTGGTTTTAGAATATTTTGATCCTCTGCAATTTGTCTTTTGGCCTTCATGCATCTAAATTTCCTCTTGGGATTAATAAAATTTATCTAATCTATGTGTGTGCCCTAAGGGATGGACAAGCACGCCGACTGGGATGAGGTCCATTTCCTGTCCCAGACAAGAGGCCATAATGGATGGACACTATATATGGAGGCATACCCTGGCTGGGATGGTTCTTTATTAGTATGCCTGTTGGGATGAAAGATTAATACATGGACTGGGGAAGACTGATTGTCAAGAGTGGTTCCTTCCCCAGTATAATAGATGGCAGTATTCCTCTAGCATCAGTATGGACACCAATAGGAATCCATGGTATTGGACAACTCTTTCAGGGTCCTTGTGTGCAACAAGAGGGTGCTGCAGGCAGAACAGTCTGTTTTGTGGGGCTTCTGCGCAACCCGGATTTCACTACTACAGCACCAGAAGTACTCTTGGGTCCAACACAAAAGAAGACGCTTGACCTCATATAAGTGAGCTGGAGTGAGGTGGAAGACGACAATTCTTGCCTTGAGGAGTGTAGAGAGAGATTATCATTTTTAATTTTGAAGAAAGAACCTATGAAAGATACTGTTGTATAATAAAAGTTACTTTATTTGTATCCTTGACTGCATGGGTGCATTTGTGTTTGGAGTCTGGGGTACCCCGTTCTGGTTACATCTAATACATACTGTATGTTTAGCTGGTACTAATTTGTTTAAGAAATACACCAAACTTTGGAATATTGTATGATCGATATTGTATTTGTGCAATATAAATTTTATTTGTAACCTTGTCACGAGTATATATGCTATGATTGATTTTTCATTATTTGTAATGTGAATATAACATATTTTTTATTTTTCTGCTGTTCTGACAATTTGCTTTACAGTGTATCTGTCATTCCAGCATCAAAGACACAGGCACAGTACTGCATTTATCTGAGACAACTGAGAGTAGTCCTGGCACAACCCTGGTCTTTAACCCTTTTGATTCTTTCCTGAAATGTTTTAATTCACTATTCATGTTGGTTTTTTTCCAGTGTGTAATATCCAGTTTGCACTGTATTTTCTCTTAGTAACATTTTGATATTAATCCTCTGTCTATTTTTAAGATGGACCACAGTTTTCAAAGTCTTCTACCAATCTGCTATACTTTACTTTCATAATTTGTTACTTATTACCTTAACCATTCATCTGCTTTCAAACACACTTACTGAAATTCAAGGCAACAGTAGCATTAACTCATTACAACAGTTATGAGTTCAAAGCAGGAATCTACCCCTGGCAGAGTCCACACAGCCCTGCAAGTCACATTCACAATGTCTGTCATGAACAGGGAATTGACTATCTCCATTTCAAGCCCTCATATGTAGTCAATAGTGTTTATACACATTTGCTAAAAGGAATTCACTTCACTTAAAAAATCAAGCAGACCTCTTGACATTTACTGCAACTTGGAGGGTATTACATTACACGATGTAGTATCCCAGCCTTGCTGCTTGCTCCCTACATTCACTGTTTCAATGAGAGATCCTGGATTAGCTGGCAAATATTACTAAAGAGGAATAACTCATGTTCCTGCTCCTCTCAGTTTTGTGTCGTCTCACAGAAAGTCTGGGCGAAAACCCTGGGACCTCTGTGTCAGAAGATAATACTTGTCCAGTTAGAAGTATTCACATCTGACTTAAACACCCTGGTTCTCCAACCACCCTCTTCCTGAGAAGATAAGAAACACAGAGAAAAAGGACCCTAAGTTATTCCTTGCTGGTGAAAAAGACTGACACATGGCCAATTTAGACTTACCAATTAACCTAACATGCATTTACTTATATGTCTTTGTGATGTTAATAGGCAACCAAAGTACCCAGTGCAAAGTTTACAACTCTGGAGTAATGAAGCAACAATGCCACTGTGTATTCTATACAGTACAGCCAAAGTAAAAATTGTGATTAGCAGGGGAATGTTATATTGAAATTTGGTATTTATTCCATATTTGGTTAATAAAGCTCAATGTCTCCAAACCCAAATCAGTCAGGCTTGTAAAACTGTGAAACAAATAACCAAATCTAGAATTCATCATAATTGTTTAATATCACATCACAAAAGAATAAACAATACCAATTAAATTCACTTTATGATATAGATAGCAAACCAAAATAACCATTTCCTTTAAACAGCAGAAGTAGTTAAGAAACGTTATTTTTAATATTCTAGAACTGTTAATGAAAAACTGCCAAACTGTGTTGGTGTGCCTCTGACTGTGTTGGGACATATGTGGTACTTTCTAGACAGTGTGAAAGACTGTTAAAGTGTAGTTTAAAAGTGTCAATCGTAGGCAAGCAAAAATATCTTACACAAATAAGCAATACTAAAAAAAATTAATTGGCACAGTTGCGTTTCCAACACCTGTATAGTATGCACAGCGTAAGAACATTAAAAAATACATGCA
Organism: Erpetoichthys calabaricus; assembly: GCF_900747795.2. Classification (NCBI taxonomy): domain Eukaryota; kingdom Metazoa; phylum Chordata; class Cladistia; order Polypteriformes; family Polypteridae; genus Erpetoichthys; species Erpetoichthys calabaricus. The sequence goes on from NC_041397.2 coordinate 181,075,985, forward strand.
TACATATTATAAATGTATACTAATATTTCAGAAAAATCATATATTGTAAACAAAATGCAGAAAGTTAATGGCACATTGGACAGTGCTGCTGCTGCCTCACAGCTCTGAATCTCAACCCAAGTACTATCTGTGTCTGTACAAGTTTTTCTCTATGCACTCAAATCTTCCTTTCACATCCCAAAGATACAATATTTATTTTAAGTTAGCTGGAGCCTCTAAATTGGCCCATTGGGAACTGGCAAATGAGCACCTTGGTTGTTTCCTGCCTTGCATCCCTGATAGGCTCCAGCCACTGCATACATGAACTAGATTGGGTGGACCTAAGAATGGACAGAAGGATACACCTTTTCTAATCAAAATTAATAAGTATCCCAGTCCTCCACATGCTATATTTGTGTCTTTGAACAGAAGGTGGACTTCAGGTAATTCAGAGACTTTCGTACAAAGTGTAGTCCTGGCCTAGTTAATGCCAGAAGATATGAGGTAGTAGGTACTAGGAAGGCTAACTACGATGCTCCAGTGCTGCCTGTGATTCTTATTGAAAATGCATCCTAAACCACAGTAAAGTGCTCATCTGTTTCTTCTTGCTGGAATCACAAATCACTGTACCTGGGATTGCAAGGTTGTAAAGAGGCACATCCATTAATTCATCTGGCAACTGTGACATCCATCGATCCATCTGCAAACCTTTCAGTAGCCCGTTGATTGTCATTTCCCCAACTGCAAACAGACATTAATACAGTTATGGTTCTTCACATTTCCATGCAGTATAGAGAAAAAAAGCTTAAACTTAAATTCTTTCCCTTAAAATTAGAATAGTCAGAATTTTAAAGATCTTTAGTAAAGCAGATAAATAGTAGCTTTATATGCTTTTAAGCTAATTAGTGACTCTAAACTGATCCAGTATTAGTGTGCATGAGTGCTTGATACTGAACTGGAAAGAACAGGTTAGCAATTATATGAATATTTATATACTATAAGCTATATACATACTGTATATTCATAACACCATACATTATTTGTCCCAAAAAGAAAATGTATCTTTTTACAGAAGGTCAAGAAATATTATAACAAATAACAAAACCCCCTCAAATACACACCAGAATTACTATAAAGAAAGAAAACCCTTCTGACTTAGTGCCATCACAGTCACAGTAAGGCTTTATAAAGGCATATTGCCGTAGTTATGAAGGAACTCCAGTACTGTTTCTTGATAGGCTTCAGTTGAATAATTTGTTAGCTGAAAGTAATTAATGGAAGAGCATTATAAAGAGGATGTACAGAATCCAAGTAAAAGCCAGATTTTTATAGACAGCTGTAAACTACATAGCACTAACACAGGGTTTCTCAAAAGAGATTCAATGTATCACTTTAATACATAAAGTGCTGACAGAAAATTGTGAACACAAAATAATGCAGTAAATGCATTAGAATAAAACTACACATAAAAATTAGCTCACAAGCCTGTTAATGCAGTAAAGGATAATGTGTATTCAAAGTTAATTTTTTATTGTACATTTTAAACCCTTTTTATTTTGGAAGATACCCTCTTTCTAACATAAAGCTAAACAGAAGAAACTAACTCCATGGACTCACTATAACTGCATAAAATGTTTCCCATTCTTGGCTTCTTACCTGAGGTAACATATAACCATGTATACAAGAAAATCTGCCATAGTCCAAAACTGAACGAAAAGGCTATTATAACAGAGCAAATCCATTATCTGATAGAAATAAATCTTTATAAACTTTCTGAAAACAACATCTTGTGGTATCCAAAACAGGTAGGTATTTTGAGCAAGTCATTGCCATTAGTGGCCAATTTGCAACCTGTTATTTATCTAAACTCAATGTCACAGTATTCTACACATTTAAGGACATTGCTAGCTTAGTGCAATGAGGGAACAATCCCTGGAGCATTCATTGTTAAGTGAACATTCCTGATTTCTAGCTTTACTTTCATACATTGTGTGTCTCTTGGTCTTTCTATCTCAGTGCTCATTACATTATTACTCTAAGTGGCAAAAATTATGTGCAGCTTAGTGCAATATCCTGCCTTATTTTATTTTCCATATTCTTCTTCCTACTACTATTGTTGTTGTTATTATTATCCTACTATTTTGAATATTCTTCTTCTTCATACTATTATCTTTGTGGTGAAACAGCATTAGTATCAGAAAACTACAAAATATCATCATGACTTCCAATTTGTCATTTTGGAGTGGTGAAGCCATAATCTAATAATTCAATTTCAAGCATGCTTCCTACTCCTTGCTGGGACTGGGATGATTTGTAAATACTTCTTATGGCCTATTCTGAGGTGGGACAAATTCTTACCCTAGAAATTTTGTGCAATTCCTAGAAATATTCTAGGACACTTGTTAAAGACAGGCTCTGGCATTATATTTATAGTCCAAGATGTACAGCATGAATGTAATAGATGATAGGACAGTTTCTGTGTAGCTCAAGTGTTGCTCACATCTACATCAAAGACACAGTCCTTGAGTCACACAAACTGCAGTCTGCCCTACAGGCAGTCCATTATCCAGGACACCAAAGGATCATCCACCAGCATATCTCTGAGTTTACTCCTTAACAAAGATGGCTCGTTGGAGTTGAAGGCACTGGAGAAATCAAAAAACATAATCCTCACAGAGCTGCTGGCTTTGTCCAAGTAAGAATAAGCCTTGTGGATCAGACAGAAATTTACATCTTACACTCCAGTGTTTGTCCCATAAAAAATAGATGTACAGATGTACAGAGTACTTTACTGCTCCTGGTGCTATTTCTTGCTGAATACACATAGTAATCACCTAATCCAGTTTGGATGCTATTTTATTTATATTATTTTGACAGGAGTGGTACAGTAGCACAAAATATGATACTGCTGCCTCAGGAGTTTGAATTCTATACTTAGTCTATAGACTAGCATAATTTGCAGGTCTCACTGTGTCTACAAGGTTTTTCTTTGGGTACTCCAATTTTCCTTCTACATAACCACCGTGGACATGTTGGACCTGGACACCGACAAGCTGACACAGAAAGTCTTAAATCACACACGTTTGTTTACAACCCGTACCACCAAGACAACACACAATTTACAAATCACCAAACACAGTCTCTTATGACTCCTCACTGCTTCTTCGGCTGCCTCCAACTCCTCACTGGCAAGCTCCGTCCTTCTCCCAATCAACTCCAGCTTCCTGATTGGAGTGAGGCGGCCCTTTTATCCCGTCCCCAGATGTGTCGCAGGTGCTCCCTGATTAACATCCGGCAACACTTTCAGGTGTGTCGGAAGCGTTACAAGGGTATTCAGTCCTCCTTCCAGCAGCACCCCCAAGTTTGGTGTAAGTGCTGCATACTCTAGTCCAGGGGCTATACAGGCGGTGGCCACGGTGGATTGGTTGGATTCCCCCATCTCAGTGGCCTTCATACAACCCAGGGGCGCAGCCCCCTTGTGGCCCAAGGAAAACACTGCCTTCCTTTTGTACTTCTGTACATCTGGCATCCCGGTGGGGCAAGGTCCCTGGACATCTGTCACACCACATACATTCATTTTGGGCTAACTATCAATTTCAAACTGGCCCTTGGATAAATGTTAGTGCAGATCTGTGTGAGTGAATCCTGTGAGAGACTAGCTCCCTATCGTTGGCTGTGACACCAAGTGCTACCCAGACATACTTCAGTTCCCTTATGACCCTAAACTGGACTAACCAGATTTTGGAAATGTTACGCAGCATTATTTTCTAAATTTGTTTAATCAGTTTTAAATTAGTTCACAATTTCTAATTAACTTAAGAGTATATGTGAACAACACAGGTGAGGTTGAAGGTGGAATAGCTTAATTGACCCTGTTGAAGGACTCAGTGGAAAAGGTGGCTGGTGTGGTGGCAGCCCTTATGCCCAACAGTGTCAGAAGCTATCAGCATAAAGAGGGAGTCCTTCCATAGCATGATATGTGCAGTACAAGTCAAGAAATGTTATGCTTACGATAATGCCATTATGAAACATCATCTCGAGTGTGTAGACACATCAGTGCTAGAAAAAGTCCAAAGGAGATCAACTAGGCTGATTCCAGAGCTGAGAGGTGCAAGCTATGCAAAAGGTTTGAAAGATTCTTTTTAGTTTCAGCAAACAGAGAGCAGGGCTTGATGTGACTGAAGTGTGCAAAATTATGAAGACTTTTACAGTAGTTCTAAGCGGTTACTTTAAAAAACATTTTTCATGAAAAACATGGGAATACAGATGGAAACTTGATGAGTGTATTTTGCACAAATGTTATAAAGTCTTCACACACAGAACTACAGTATAAACACATGGAGTAAGTTACCAAGTAGTGTTCTAGATAGACATATGTAAGGGTTCTTCAAAACTCAGTGTTATCTGGGGGGGGGGGGGATTAGGTGAACAGTATATATGAGTTGTGTTGGGCTGAATCACATATTCTTGCTAAAACTGTTCTAAAGTTCTAAGAAAGTCAACAGAGTCAAACCAGACCATGCTGTCTGTCTGTTACTGATAATGCCAGCCATTTTGAAAGCTGCATGCTGGTGTAACATTACTTCCTAAATTTCAAAAAAAGTTTTTGAAAAGGCAATATAGTATTTATATGCTGTTTCCCTTTAATTAAGTTGTTGTCCACCTTGAATTATTAGTTATTGTGATTGACCAGTGCCGAGTTGGAACTTGGCCAATCACACAGCTTCATTTTGAACCTTATAGACAGGAGAGTAGGAGCTTTGTTTGTTAAGCATGAAAGTTTGTGTAATTATATATAAAAGCATACTTTCACTTAGTGTAACTCTGGAAGAAAAGTGTAACTTTGGAAGAAATTAATAAATAGATTTTGGACATCTTCATCCATCTCTGACCGGAAGTGAGTAGTAGTTATAATTTAATCCTGAACCAACTTAATTCTTCACTACATTTTATTGTCCTTCAAGCTGGATAGACAGCAGCTATACTGTGAAGAACATGTACTTGTCATTTCCAACATACACTATGGAAGATAATGAAGCCACTGTTAGACCCAGAAGCCATTTAAGTCGCCCTGTGTACTTGGAAGATTTTGATGCGAGTTACAGTATGTAAGTCGGCGTAACAGCACACCCCTATTACCAAATCAGTCAGTTTTGAATTCACCTCAGACAGCATATTACTCCAATATGCAGGATCGTTCGCTCAGTCAAGGTGCTGTACGAATTGTGGTGAATCCAGAATCTTAGATTTATCATTCACCTACAAGTTATTGGAAGTGGACAAGTTATGAGGCCTCTGCCAACATGACACCTCTCCCCTCTCCCTGTCATATTCCTGATGCCGATATTGAGCAACAAAGTAAGTTCCAAATTGCTGCTGAGAGAACAATTCCTAACCCTCCAAACCCAGAAGCTAGTGAGAAGGTCCTTGCAGCAATTAGAGAGATTCAAGCTGAAAATAAGTATTTGTGTGAGAATATGATGCTTGCCGATGCCATAAGCAAGCTGCAGCCACATAGAGAGTTGTAGTCCCTGCACAGGAGTCTGAAACAACCTCCATCTCCTTCAGTTAATGAAATGGCAAACAAGGCCACTACATCAATTGCCTCCCAGAGTAGGCCTGTTTCAGTTTATAGCAGCCCAGTTGCCAACATTGCAGGTGCCCAGAAATACAGGACAAAAGATTTAACATACTTTGAAGATCCTCCATTAATCCAAAGAGTACAAACCCCTTTAGACACTCATCTTATAAAACAAAGTAGACCAGAGAAAGTTTCAGTAATATTTGTCAACCAGGACACGATGCAAAATAAAATCAATCCATTACGCCCCATTATCTACACACCTGCACAACACTATCAAAACGCTCAAAATGAGACATGCCCAGTGCCACCAGCTGAAGGCCAGTATCACAATCCTTATTCTTCACTAACACACCAATCTCAAGAGACGAGCTACAGAGGACCAAAACCTACGATACCTTACTTCGTCCATGAAGATTCAAGAGAACTCTCTAGAATCAAAATAGCTCTTTAGAATCTCACCAACAGATGCTACTGAACGTTTTAAGTATCAAATCCTTGTGGATCACCTTAAATTGGAAGATGCAATATTAATTGCTGATTCTTACAGCAACTCTCCATATCCTCATGATGACACTATGACGCCTTAACAGCACAATATGGTGCAAATATCAAAACTGGTGATACTATGTACTTCCAAAGATTTGCCTTGCAAATCTGTGTTGTAGTGGAGATACTTTACCAACTAGGCGAAAACGATAGAATTGAAATGGATTGTGGCTCACACGTAAGTCGACTTTCTTCCAAGCTGCCTCACGATTTGAAGGCTAATTTCTGTCACTAGATCTTGTCAAGGTGCATTACTGTTCCAACACTGTATGATTTCTCAGATTGGCTTGAGTTTGAGGTCCAAGTACAAGAAGGTGATATAGGTATAACCAGTACTGGAACCAAGGCACATACCAGTCAATGAAGAGAGAAAAGGGAAGGCTGTCCACATAAGCAGCCCCCATCTAAGACCTCAAATATCCTCTGTAGTATGGATTCACCCGCTGTCATTTCCACAGCCCCCATAAAGGCTCAGAAACCATCTGAATCATCCACATCTACTGAGAGACCTACAATGTTTTGTGCTTATTACAACAATAACAAGTATTCTCTTAACCAATGCACCAATTTCAGTCAATTGACAAAGGAGCAAAAGGAGAATTAGATTTGATCTAATAGGAAATGCAGAAGAAATCATCATGCTGCTCAGTGCAGGATAAGAACCACGTTTAAAACTTGCAGTGGTAAACATTTGCAAGTTCTTCATGAAGTAAATGTTAAGCCACAATCAGAGAACAAAGAAACTGACAGCTCCACAAGCGAAGTACGCTATGTTGACAAGCCTACTTCCTCGAAAAAGGTAGTTCTTAAAGTAAGAAAAGTTGTTTTACAAAGTGGTGACAAAGCATTAGAAACATACACTATATTGGATGATAGTTCTGAAAGAACCATTCGCCTCCCAGTGGCAGCAAATTATCTTGAATTGAATGGCCATCCTGAAGATCTTACACTTATAACAGTAAGGCAAGACATTAAAGTGCTAAAGGGGCAATCAATATCTTTTTCTGTATCTCCTGCTTTCCAGCAAGCTAAGAAATATCAGATTTATGGAGCCTTTACTGCAAATCACCTGGGAATAGCAGAACATTCATATTCTATTGCAATATTACAAAGTAAATATCCACACTTACAAGGTCTTCCTCTTAAGTCATTTGAAAATACACAGCTAATTCTCCTCATAGGATCTGGCTACACTCACCTAATCACCCCTATTGAACCAATTCGCTTAGGCCCCCCAGGTGGATCTGCCGCCATTATGAACCAGATTTGGATGGACACTTCAGGGACCATGCCGTACACTGAAGCACCTGTTGTCTGAACAGATAATGGCATGTCATTCACTTCAGTACTAACCCCTGATGCTTATCTGATTCAGCAAATTGAGAGGCTCTGACAGTTGGATATTTCATCTTACAGAAGTGAAAAACAGGTCAGCAGATCGAAAACAAGATGAAAGGGCGATACATTTATTAGAGGAAAAAACTGAGAGTAAATGGGAGTTTTGTGGTATGTTACTCCTCTTCTTCAAGGTGAGAATATGCCTTAGTTGCATGCACCAAAAGAAGCAGTGATTTCTGTGCTAAGAGGATCAGAAAAGAGATGAGCTAAAGATGGACAGAAAGCAAAAGCTTATGCTATTGAAATTGAGAAATTGGAAAAGTCAGGCTATGGTTACCAAATTAAGAAGTGATAGTGTCGATGAAGCAAAGGAGACCTGGTATATTCCACACCATATGGTAGAACAAAAAAGTTGTGTTTAACTGTTCCTTTAAATACCAAGGTCAGAATTTGAATGACTTTCTGCTACCAGGATCCACTCTGAGCCCTATATTGTTAAACTGCTGTTACTGCGATTCAGAAAACACACTGTGGCAGTTAGCAGTGATATTAAAAGTATGTTCCATTAAGTTTGTCTGCTCCCTGAAGACAGACCACTACTTACATTTTATGGCGAGATTCAAAGGTAGATGAGCAACCCAATGTCTTAGAGTGGCAAGTTTTATCATTTGGAGCAACATGTAGCCCTTGCTGTGCAATTTATGCTTTACAGCGGCATATCAGAGATAACAGTTCTCCCAAAGAAGACCAAAGGAAATGTGCAGACAACTGTCCATTTAATTCAGCATCATTAGAGAACTCAAAAGAATTGGTTGACAAATTAAGAAGTATGCTATCAATGGGAGGTTTTGAACTAAGGCAGTGGGCAAGTAATATGCCTGAAGTTGCAGCCCACTTACCGGTTGAAGCTAGAGCTTGTAACAGTGATCTTTGGCTTAATCAAAAGCAGTTTGATCAGCAAGAACCAACACTTGGATTAGTATAGGATTGTAATAGGGACGAAATCAGTTACAGGTGTAGAACAATAGAGAGTACAGTACCTACAATGATGCATGTTTATCGAGTCCTGGAAAAGCAATATGACCCAATTGGATATATTATGCCATTTACAACTCGGGCCAAATTAATTGTACAGTGCCTGTGGGATAAACAACGAGATTGGGATGATCCTAATTTGCCAGAAGATCTCCTTCAACCTTAGTGTATGTGGGAAAGAGAGTTACAGTTTCTCCCACACATAAGCTTTCTACGTTGTTATGTGAGCCCAGAAATGGACACTCCTGCTGCTACTAAAGATGTTCACATTTTCTGTGATGCCTCTAGTCACACATATGGGTCAGTTGCATATCTTTGGACAGAAAATAATGAAGGTAACAATGAGATAGCTTTTCTGACAGCAAGGTCAAGGGTAGCTCCTAAGAATTGTGAATTTCCCCCTGGGATTAATAAAGTATCTATCTATCTATCTATCTAAGAAGCAGCAGTCCATTCCCAGGCTTGAGCTCTGTGTTGCACTCAGTGGTGCTGAACTTGCAAAACTGCTGACCAGGGAGCTATTGTGCAAAATTCATCAAGTTGTAATGTGGACCGACTCAACAACAGTATTGAATTGGATTCAGGCTGAGTCATACAGATAACAAAGTATTTGTTGGAACATGGGTAGCTGAAATCCAGGAACTCACAGATGTGCAAACATGGCGATACGTGGAGTCTGAAAATAACCTAGCAGATGACATTACATGTGGGAGATAACTTTAGGCACTTGCAGGAAAGAATCGCTGGAACCAGGGTCCCAAATTCCTAGCTCATCTACCCTACAGATGGCCCCTTCTGCCTGATACAACAAGTGTTGCAGATGACACTGAAATGAAGAAAACAAATTTCTGTGGATTTACTTCAACAATTGTTAAGTCTATTCCTAAGGCTGAGGAGTGTTATAAATTCCAAGAATTAATTGAAGAGACAACACTATCCCATCATCAGGAAATCAATCTCTGGATGACAGATAATTTTTTATGACTTAATCCTGATAAAACAAAAATCTTATTAGTTGGTACCAAATCTGTCCTCTCTACCCTTTGTGGACTAAAAATTGACATTGATGGGTTCCTGGTTGAACCCTCAGCATCAGTCCATAATTTGGGTGTCATCTTTGATCAGCTTCTTACTTTTCAACCAAACATTAGCTCATTAGTACAGACAGCTTTATTTCATCTTCGCAACATCTGCATTCTTTCCTCAATGTGAAGGATACTGAAACACTGATTCATGCTTTCATCACTACCCCTCTGGACAATTGCAATGCATTGTTTTATGGCCTCCTGACTAAATATATCAATAGATTACAATATGTTCCGAATTCTGCTGCTCGTCTACTTACGTACACTAAAAAAATCTACTCACATCACTCCTGTCCTTTATGATTTGCATTGGTTACCAGTCTTTTCAAGAATCAAACATAAAATTATTCTTCTCACCTTTAAAGCCCTTCATGGTTTAGCCACTCATTATCTGTCTGAGCTGCTGCTTCCTTACACTCCTGCTCGTGCATTAAGATCATCGGACGTTAACTTAATCACTGTACCTAAATACAGATTAGTAACTATGGGTGGCAGAGCTTTCAGTGTGATAGCCCCTAAAATTTGGAATGCTCTTCCTCTCAGCCTTCTCGAGGAAAAATCTATTATTCATTTCAAAATCCTGTTAAAAACACATCTCTTCAATGAGTATTATTCATTTTCTTGTATGTAATTTATATTGTCTTGTTAATGTGTTTATTGAATTGTAAAGTGTCCTTCAGTGTATGTAAGGCGCTACATAAATAAAACATTATTATTATTATCATCATCATGGGGCGGCAGGCCTTCTGGATGCCCCATCAGATGACAATTACAGAGATGCCAAGCTGGCAATACTACATCAGAGTAAAAGGGACAGCTTCCCAGAACAGTTCAACCTACTACAGTCGGGTAAGCCTGTACCACCAAGTAGCTGCCTCATTAAATTAGTTCCTGAGTATGACTCTGGCATAAAACTTATTCGAGTGGGTAGGCACCTACACCAGAGTGAGCAATTGAATGTTGAAGCTATACATCCTATAATATTAGACTCCAAACATCAAGTTACCAAATTAAAATATCTGAATTTGATGAAAAATTAAAACACCCTGTTAAGGAAAGAGTATTCTCAGTAATGCGTAGGCATTACAGGATAATAAGGGGAAGAGAGGCTGTAAAACAACACCAGTGCATATCAAATGTACAGAATGTCAGAAATGGAGAGCAAAACCACAATCCCCTCAGATGGCAGATCTCTCTCCTTGTTGATTATGACTTTTCAAACCACAATTTTTCTCTACAAGTGTTGACTGTTTTGGACCATTTTTAGTTAAGATAGGTTGCAGAAATAAGAAAAGGTGGGGAATTTTATTCATGTTTAACAACAAGAGCAGTTCACACTGACATTCTATCTACTATGGACAAAGTTTCATTTTTAATGGCATTAATGAGATTTACATCTCGTAAAAGGAAACCTTCTCTGCTGATTTCACAATGTGGAACCAATTTCCATGGAGGAGAGTGATACATTTAAAGCCATGTGCCCTGATCTCCAAGCTCTTTTGGCAAAGCAAAGAATTAAATTCAATTTCATCCCTCCTGGAGCTCCACACTTCAGAGGTGTGGGAGCAAGAAATAAGTTCCATTAAAGCAGCTCTACAAGTAACACTTGGGACTTGAAACAGTTAGTGAAGAAGTATTCAGGACTGTGTTGATTGACATTGAAGGAATTTTAAACTCAAAATCATTGGGCTATACAGCATCAGATATTGCCGATTTGGATCCCGTAACACCAAATCTCCTAATGGGGCAGCCGGACTCAGCACTACCTCAGGTTGTTTATCCACAGTCTAAACTTTTAACTCGCAAGCAATGGAGGCACAGCCAAATCCTCGCAGATCAGTTTTGGACTCACTAAATTAGAAATTATTTGCCTAACTTACAATCACGACAGAAGTGGCAAAGTAAAACAGAGAATTTACCATTGGGATCACTTGATATGATTTGGGATAAACAATTTCCCAGGGCCTTTTGGCCTGTCGGCAAAGTGTTTCGTATAATACCAATAACTGATGGGACAGTCAGGCTGCCGAAGTTCGAGTGAACGATAAATCATATATCAGACCAGTCACTCGTCTTGTTCAACTTCCAACCATTCCAAAGGAGTAATTAGTAAATGGATGGATGGTGTTTCACTATAGCCTTTTCCTATGTAACAAATTTGACAGCGGTTGTTGAAAATGTAATATAGTATTTATATATTGTTTCCCTTTAAGTAAGTTGTTGTCCACCTTGAATTATTAGTTATTGTGATTGGCCTGTGTGGAGTTGGAACTTGGCCAAACACAGGGCTTCACTTTGAATCTTATACATTAGATTGGTGGTGTCTTAACAGTAGAGTAGGTGCTTCTTTTGTTAAATTTCAAAGTTTGCGTAATTATATATAAAACCATACCTTCACTTTGTGTAACTTTGGAAGAAATTAAATAAATTTTGGACATCTTCAACCATCTCTGTCGGGATGTGCGTAGTGGTTGTAATTTAATCCTGAACCAACTTAATTCTTCACTACAAAAGTTAACAACTGAAAATAAATCTTCAAATACTAAATGTATGTAGAAAAAGTCATGACAACTCAAGATCTGCAAAGACTACAGAGCCAGGTTGCAGAGCATGTGTAAGGTGTGTCTGATGAAGTCAGAAAGTCAATCGATTTCTGAGGTGATGCCATTACCCCCATTAAAGTGTACATCCAAAATAAATAACAAAGAAAAACAACTATACAGAGATTTGAGATATTAATATAGTCCCTATGTATGTGTTGTAATTAGTTCCTATGTCAAAAGGGTGACCGTCCCCACAAATGATAATTTTTTCATTATTCATTTGGGCTTAGCAGTCATTTTACTATGAAATACGTTTAAAAAGTAAGTTACTCACCTCTAATGCTCCAATACGTCAAATGGTGGTTGCTCCTCCAAGCCAGGCAGAGAGCCAAATGTACCTTCTGTAGCTTTATGTACAGACGAGATGAACTTCCCTTTACAGATGGGTGGGAGCATTTCCACCTCCAGATAACAGATACGGAATTAAAGCGCTTCGCTAGTAAACCAGCTGACAACTAGAAGCGATGACATTACTGTAGCAGCGTTTTGTCTCACACACAAATAAGCGCAAATGCACATATTACAATTATAGTCATTATCGATATGTCTTATCAACGAGACGCTACCCGAGGCGACGTTATCGCCAGCACTCCCGGTCAGAAGTATGTGACACTGGCAGCCAGCCCGGTTTGCCGTCTGGTCGTTCTAGCCGCTCATCTAGAAGTGTGTACCTGGAGACGACGAGCGCGACCGACTCGCTCTGTGGATCGTTTTGTTAGGTCTGAAAAGGAGAAACCAAGAAAGAGCATCGGATGCCGGCTCTCCAGGACAGCATTTAGGAAAATCCAGGAAGCAATGGAGGGAGGCTAATTAGGAGCTGATTAAATATACGTGAGGTAGCAACGGAAAAAAACAGTACATGGCAATTATTGGCGACCCGTCCAGAGTGGCTTTTCGCTCCCGTTCTGTTAAATCAATTCATAGTGCTGCGGCAGGTAAGCAGGTCTTGCGAGACGTGCAAGCGAAAGCAGAGCTTTTCGGAGAACCTTCGCGAAGACGAAGGAAGGTGGGCGGAGTCTGGGTGTGGTGGCAGTACCTAAACAGGAGCCGGCGCAAGAAAGAAGGGTGGCTTTACTTCTGAAGGAGTGAAGTGTGAAGGAGGGCTAGGTAGACGAAGGCGTTTATGTGGCGTTTGCTGTGGCCGAAAGTAACAGGAAGGTTTAGATCGTACCAGAAGTAATGTTTTGTTGATTTGAAATAAGCCCCCATTTTGGATTTACTCAGGTTGGTGTGTGCCATCATTACAATAGTATTAAAAAGTCTGAATTTAGTACATGTGGTCCTATTTCGGGGTGTTAATAAGAAAAGATTTACTTTATGTGCTAGAAGTACACAACAAACACGAATAGTTGCTGCAGATATTTGAATTATTAAAATATGTATTTCAATTTAACAGTTTAAAATGTAAATATTCTCGATTGTAACAGAAATTTGTCATTTTTTTACCTTCAGGTAGCGGTCCATAGAGGGCTTGATCCCAAATAAAGGATCAAAAACAACATATTCATAACCACTGACCTTGAAATAGTCTAGAATCATACCCCAAATGCTTATGTTTGAAATTTAGTCATTTTCAACCATCTACAAGTGGCTTTTAGAGAGCTAGAACCAGCAGAATAGAATCAGATATGAAAAATATTATATTTGTGATCAGTAACCTCAAAATAGCATAAAATGACATTTTACATGCCTATATTACTGATCCTCATTGTTTTTTTTTTGTTTTTTTTGTTGAAGTTTTGTGGAAAGGAGTGACTTCAGCCCCCTATATCCCATTACAGGGTGAACTCCTGGGGTTGGTAGATGTGGGATGCCCAAGTCTTCTGATCATTTTTGCTGAAGATTTTTGGTTTACTCTTCATTATAAGGGTGTAAATTGTCTGTGCAAAATATTGGACCTGGGGAGAAGGACCATGGTAAGAGAGGTGACCAAGAACACAAGGTTTGAGCTCCACAGAACTTGTATGCAAATGGCATAACCTTCCAGACAGACAACCATAACTGCATCACTCAACTAATATAAACTTTAATATGAGCAGAGTGGCCAGACAGAAACTTCTCCACAGTCAGACACATGAAAGCCCACCTGAAATTTGCAAAAAAGGCACCTAAAGGACTTTTGTACTATGAGAAACAAGATTTTCTGGTCTGATGAAACCAAAACTGAACTGTTTGGCCTCAATTCTAATTCTGGAGAAGCCAGGCACCGCTCATCACCTGTGCAGTACCATTCCAATGATGAGGCATGGAGGTGGTAAAATCATCGTGTGGAGTTGTTTTCAGTGGCAAGGACTAGGAGACTAGTTAGAGTTTAGGGAAAGCTGAACAAAGCAAAGTGCAGAGATATCCTTAATGAAAATCTGTTCCAGAGCGATCTGGACCTTAGACTGGGATCAAGGTTCACCTTCCAACAGGGCAATGACACTAAGCACAAAGCAAAGACAACACAGGAGCAGCTTAGTGTCAACTCAGTGAATGTTCTCGAGTAGCTCAGCGTGAGGCCAGATTTGAATCCAGCTGAATATTTTCAGAGAAACCTGAAAACAGTATCCTAACCTGATGAGCTTGAATGAACCTTGCTTTTTCAGCAAAATAACTTTAATTTTGTGACTTATTTAGCAATCATTTCTGTAAGTGGGGTGCAAAAGGTTTATAAACCAAAAATTACACATGAAATTCAAAGCAGCATTTATTGGTCAAGACAACATACTGAGTGCCAATATCTTGCCACATCTACTGGTAAACATTTTTCCTAAACTTTGACATTAGTATTGGATTTGTGCTGTAAATAGGGAAAATCATGGTAAACTGCAAATAAATTATAATCCAGAAGATTTCAGGCAACTCATTTTGCAAAATTAGTTTATTAACATTGATTTCTAGAATTGTATTTCTCCTTTTTTTTTGAGGAGGAGGACTAAAAATAAGGATTTGCTTCACAGTCTCACTAGGGATACATTTCTCAGCTTCATTAATTACATATTAAAAGCTTATTAACAAGTGCTTTCTTATTCTGATGTATCATTTTTTTGTACATGATGTACATTATGATTGTAAAAAAAGAATCTAAAAACACTTTCACCTGTTTCATAGAACAATTTCCCTAAATGCTTTCTTTAAAATATGTTTACTACAGCATATTCCTGCTAACTATACTAGTCAATGTATTTTATTATCCAAAAGATACTAGAAATTCAAAGTTGGGACACAATGCTGTTATTGTGTGTGAGTTTTACAGTGTATTTTATTGTAATCTGTGGTGCTTTCAGTTGTCAGTATATACATGAAGTAAGATTATTATAAAAGCAGCTAAAAATGTAACATTTTACTCACAATTTTCTCACAGTCCCAATCCTTTGAACTTGCATTCTGTGATTAAAATGTGTCTTTTCTAATCCTTAAACAAATGAGACAACAGCTAAAATTGCTAAGCTTTACTGTGTTGCGTATGCTGTACCCAACTTTTGTCAGTAGCACCCAGTACATATGGCTTGTTATATGAAAGAGTTATCATTAGAGATGTTACACAGATAGCTTTCTTCAGTTTAGGTTTGCTTTGTATTTGATTTTACATTACAAGAAAAAGGAAATATTTGTTTACATTTTTGTTTATGTATACAAAGACACCTCCAAATTTATCCAGCAAATGAGTTTGGTGGAATTCCTTTAATACCCAATCCAGTAACCTGTAATACAAGAAAACAGGTTTTAATATGGGCAAAACAGTTTTTTTTTGTTTAGATTAATCTACAGTATATGTCATAATTTATTTGCAAAATTTCAAATCAAATTTAATAGCATGTAGGATAAGACGGATGGAAGAATTTGTAAAGAGTGACGCACAATACTAAACTGAACTGATTATTTGGCATATTACCAGGTGATAAAGTGATTTGTGTTTCTTTTCTAGCATGTGGGGAGGGCACATTATGTGTCATTTATTATTAAAATATTTAAGTTTTGATATAGTTTAAAAATTGCTTATTATCTAACACACCTAAGCACTTTTTCTGACACCAAAGGACCTTTCACCAAAAGGATATAATTGCACCTTATAAGAAAAATTCAAGCAATTGCTGTTATATCTTGTTGCTGTTAATCTTGTTTTGAAAGACAAGAGTGTGTACACTTATGGAAAACCTACTGTTAATGTTACTATTTAAAAAAAGAAAAAAACTAAAGTTCTTATCTTATAAGGTCTCCACCTTTGGAATAGCATGTAGGTACACCTGTTTAGAGTGTAACAAGTTAAGATTTGATAAATAGTACTAAGAACGGATATTACAGTGAAGTGGATTGTTGACAATTTTGCTTGACTTCATTGATATGTTTGTAAAAAATATTGTCAATTTGATATGATGCAATGATTTGATATTTAACATCTTAAAGTCACCAATGTAATACTTTGGTAATACTTTCAACTTCACTATGTTTCCTTTCTACCCTTTCACTAACATCTTTTCCATATCTGAATGAAACATTGTGTAAACAGCCTTACTGTCCTGAATCCTGCCTACAAATCTCCAATCATAGAGAATGTTTTTATCCTGATGATCTATCGAGCAGACAGCAAATTACCACCTACCTTAAAAATGGACCCAGACTGTGGCTTACTTGCCAAGGCAGCTTCATCCATCCCTCCACATGCAGAAGTCACATACAACTCTGAATAGTCTTTTCCACCAAAACAACATGAAGTTGTTGTGTCCACTGGTAGTTTAACAGTTTGAATCCTTTTACCTAAAAATACACATAACTTATATTTATTAAAAGTAAACCATCCCTAGCAAAATGTTAGTGATTTAACATAAAACTACAGTATATATTGTGGTAGACCCTAAATCTGCTTGAAGTCCAAGAAGCCCTGAATATACAGCAGAAAATACAAATAGACTGAATCTCATTGATTCACATTCATTTTTGGAGAAATTACTCTTGAGTTGTAAAGTTCTGGTATTGTCTAAAATAACATACTGTATAAAGGAACCCTGCAGCACACAGCAACATTCTTTCATGTTCGGGCGCTACAGCAGATATTGCAAAGAGCAAAACTGAAGTTTCATGAGATCCAAGAGCAAACGTTTTCAGATTTAGAAATTTGTTTCAATGCAACATCCTCAAAAAGCACATTTATATTGTCATTTTTTGCAGCTGTCCTTCAGATTCTGAAGCTGAGCAATGATTCCAAACTGTGAGGTTTTTATCCACATTTATTTAAATAAATCACTAGTAAAGGTTAATAAGAAGACAGTTGTGTTCTCTTTGGGCAATTGTTTTCACCTTTGCAATATTAAGACTTTCATGGCACAGGGACTGATTATTTTTGCAGAAAGCAGATTTACCTTTTTACTGGTTAAAACACAAACACAGCTGTAGTACTGAATGGAACAGAAAGTGTTTTACACCAAGTTTACAGCTAGATTTCTTCATTTATGGACCTAAATTAGTTTACTTTCTCTCATAATTAGGTGGCACATTTGAAAGTTTTTATTGATATAACCACACAAGTAGTAATCAGATCAGTTCATTTCCAAATCAACGCAAAGAGTTTCTATCA
The DNA here is from genome assembly GCF_900747795.2 of Erpetoichthys calabaricus. Classification (NCBI taxonomy): domain Eukaryota; kingdom Metazoa; phylum Chordata; class Cladistia; order Polypteriformes; family Polypteridae; genus Erpetoichthys; species Erpetoichthys calabaricus. The sequence continues at coordinate 181,093,712 of NC_041397.2, forward strand.
GCCTTACTAGGTGTCACGTGAATGAAGATGTTGCAGAACTTATGCGGAAATGACCTGAGGGTGAAGGATATTGAGGTGGTACTGCAACTTACTAGTTTTTTTTTTTCCTCTCCATTTCAGAAATGAGTTGACCCAAAAGTGAAACAAGGAACCTGCCTCCAGTCACCCTCTATCTCCACCTCTTCCTGCCCCTAATATTCATAATCTGGAGAAAGCAACAAAGGGTCAAGGAGGACCAGAAGAATGTGTACAAGGCACAGCGGTGTGACTAGACACACTAAGAACTCCATTTCTAACTATCTGCAGTTAAATCTTGCCTTGTAGCAACAAATAAGATGCCCTGCTGGAAAGTATCCCTTCTTGACAAACTCCTGCGTTCTTCAACACCATTATTGAAGAAAACAATACATTCTAAAAATAGTCTTGATTTAAAAAACAACCTTGTTAATTTTTAATATATTCCTATGTGGTTGCCAAATATGTGTTTTTAAATGAGTGTAATATCAATATTTCTCAGACACCCTAGCCTAAAGTGTTGCTTTCCTGCAAGAAATAATGAAAAAGAACCAGTGCAAGACAAACAGGGTGTTCAGGCCAGACACAAGTGACTCACCAGGAACTGATCAGAGTTTTTTTCACCTTCCGTGTTATAAAAGTAAATGATTCAGGCCAGGATGCTTCTGGAGAATATCACTTTACTGAAGTGTTGTTGTGGTGTGGCTACCCCACAAGCAGGTAATGTTCTTTTAAAAAATTATGGAGGGGGGCTAATTGTCTATTGTAAAGACCATGCAACACAGGAACTACTGAATGCTTGGCCTCTTAAGGAAACATGAGGTATCCAGGTGAAAGAGAGAGACAACAGGGGCTGGCAAAAAACTATGTCACATAGTGTTCCTGAATCTGTCATTGTACCTTCAATAACCCAAGAAGTAACTGTATCTAACATTCATCAGTTCACAGCGCAGAGGGGTTCAAACTCCCATCAAGAACCAGAGTCAGTTAATTTGGAATAAAGCAGGAGCTTCTTTGCCAATAGGAGGATGACCTTGAAAGTGAGTTAAAAAGTAAAAAAAGTCCAAGTGTGAAATCAGTCAAATTGTCCCACAGGCATAAATTGTATTTGTACAACTATAAGTAGGTGCAATGAGAGCTTTAGGTGCTTGTTGTTTTGTTTACTGTGTTATAATTTTGAATTATTTCTCTATCATCCCTTTCTTTTGTTTTGTGCAAATACGTATGTTTTTACATAGGTTGCAAAGTCATATAGGGGCATTCCATGGTGGAAAGAAACTAGGTCAATGCCTCATCCTTATCTTTTTAATATGCTAAAAATAATTTATGCTGCTGGATAAATAAGAATGAAAATGACAGACTGGTAATTAAAGACTATGACAAATAAAGATGGCATATCTGAATGCATCAATTGCAAGAACAATTTGGCTCCAGACAGTAAATAAAAATATTTGTAACTTCACTTCTATTTGACCAGTTCAGGAATTCCAGCCTCCTTTTCCATATAAAATAATGTCAGGATGCATTTTTCCAAATGTGCTTCAATTATAAAGTGTTCAGTGTACCTGTTGTTGGATCAATCCTGATGACTCTTCCTCCATTGTAGCAAGCAACCCAGAGCTTGCCTTCAGAATCTACACACATTCCATCAGGAATGCCTTCATCTTTTTCAAGTTTATAAAGAACTCTTCGATTGGCTATAAAGCAAAATTAAAGAAAAAAAAAGGATTATTGAGTTGATGATGCACATACAACTAATTTGCAAAGTAGGTAAGAAATTCATATTTGACAAACTTTTATAATACTTGTTATTACTTTTAGGTATTCATAAAGGATGTTTGAAAATATTTGAATTTGAATTAAACAAATTAAATGATACAAGAAATAAGACAATCATTGTCTATCTGAGTAATATAACTTTCCATAACTGAAAAGTATTTACCAAGAAAATGGCAGGTGAATAATCATATTTTATAGATAATTTTGCCTTTATTTTAGCAAATATACTTACAAATATTGCCTGACTGAAGGTCATAGTCAAAAGCATCCACTCTGAAAGAGAGACTGTCTATATAATAAAATGTTTTATGATCCAACGACCAATCCAGTCCATTCGATATATCTACTTGGTCAAAGTGTTTCACTACAGAAAAATCTGGATATAATGTATAGACAGAACCCTGTTTTCTCTCCACTTCTGCAGGCCGAATCTCAAAAGCCATGGTTCCTAAAAATAAAAGAAAAAGAAGCAGAAGCTGTGATTAGACCAAGTTGTGTGTAGCAATACTTTTGGATACCTGAGGTGAGTTTCTATATGTTTTTAAGAATACGCATTAGGTAGGGCCCTGCGGTAGGCTGGCGCCCTGCACAGGGTATGTTCCTGCCTTGCGCCCTGTGCTGGCTGGGATTGGCTCCAGCAGACCCCCGTGACCCTGTGTTAGGATATAGTGGGCTGGAAAATGACTGACTGACATTAGGTAGGACCAGCCTATCATGCTCCCACACTTTCTTGACTGCCAACACAATAGCAAACATCTTTTTACAAAGCACATTGAAAGGTACAAATTTCACAAGTTTTCCAAAACTTTTTCATTAATGAGTTTTCAAACATTGTATATTGCGTGAAGAATGGGACTCACACGTTGCCCTAAGCAGTGTGTGCTGCCAGACATGATGGGCATAGTTTATGTAGGGAAAAAATGCATATATTGTGCCTGAAAACTACGCAATCATAAAAATCAACAGAAACAAAGATAAAGTTGCATGATAATGATCCGTTTTCCAAAACTCCCCCCAACCCCCCCATTACAAGATCTTAGATAAATAAAGCATATCACATTAACCTTGAGTACAAGGTGAGAACCAACACTGGAATAGAATGCCAGTTCACCACAGAACACACTCACTCATATCAGGTTAAGTTTGAGCAACCATTTAAGATAACTGGCATGGCTTTAAAAAGAAAGAAAAAAAATCAGTGTCTGAAGGTGGTCTGTGTAGCCACGGGGAATGTGTAAACACCATCCAAACATTGACAAGGAGGGAATTAAACCTAAATCTCTTCAACAGTTGTCAGTAACTATGACCTCCGCACCACAGCTTTAATCCTTATATTATATTGCAATAGATATGAATAAGATGGGCTGTTGTTGTCACACTAAAGTGAATATATCAGAATAGAGAAGCCCTACCTAGATAAAAGTCTTCTCCCCCTTGTGTATTTTTCACAACATATACTGTAGCTGATGTGGTTTCTCCACTGAAAATTGGTTCTACTGACGCTGGTTTGCTTGTGTTGATTTGTACTGTATTCTTGTTTCAGATTGCTTATTTTTACACCTCAACAGATCTGTACTGAGTCCTATGCATATTTAATAGTGGGTTACTCCATGAATAAAATCCATTGTGCACTATACCAAAGCGGGCAGCATGATGGCACAGCTGTAGAGCTGCTGCCTTGCATTAAGGAGGCCAGGGTTCATGTCCTGGGCCCTCCCTGCGTGAAGTCTGTAGGTTCTCCCCATGTCTCCATGGGTGTGCTCTGGTTTCCTTCCAAAGACATGCAGGTTAGGTGTATTGGTGATACTAAATTGTCCCATATGTTCGCCTTTGTCCAGAGTTTGTTCCTGCCTTGCACCCTAATGCTGGCTGGGATAGGCTCCCACAAACCTATTCAGCAATAAGAGGGTTAGAAAATGACTGAAAGACTATGCTAAAGCTTCAAGTGATGACAAAATTTGAAACTGCACCGTATTTGTGTAGTCAAAGTTAATAATTTAAACATATTTTTCCAGTGTTTTAAACTGTCTAAAAGGCTGCTAAGCCTTTATGCTATGAAAATCTAAAGCAGAATTTTTTTTAGCACCAATAGTGCCATCTCTACTGCCAATTACCATTAACATGACAAAACATAGAACTGTAAAATGGCATAGGTTTTGTTTTCTAGAACATTCTACTGCATGTTTTGTAATTCAAAACATTTTACAGCAATAGCTAAACTAGAATATATAGTAAGAATCTATGAAATTTTACCATTCATTTCATCATATCCAGTATCATATCCAGATACTTTTCAAAGTTGTCAAGGTTTCTGCTTCAACTACAGTAGTATGTTCCAAATTCTTATGCCCTTTGCATGAAGAAGGGCTTCCTGGCTTCAGTCATAAATACTTTTTCCCTTACTTCCACCAGCTTCCTTGAGAATATGATTCTCTATTTAATGCAAAAAATTCAGCTAGATTACTTTATCAATATTGGTGAGAATTCCAAAGAACTGAATTAGGTCCCTACAGCAGTTAACTTACTCAAGATTTGTTCCCTCAGCATGTCAGAGCAGGACCTGCTCTTTAGTTCTGGGTAGTGATAGTCAGTTAAATTTGCTAAAGAATTTGTCACAGCAAATATGCTGTGTTTGCTAGTGACTTTGTTCACCAAATATTTTTCAAGAAATTTACCATGAGGCTGGCTTAGGCAAACATTTTTTCCCAGTGCCCCATGATGCTTTGCGAGGCCAGCATGACATCACAGAGCTGTTGCAGCCATTCCCAGAACATTTACACATACTGACCTGCTTCACGCATGCAAAATGTCACAACACAATCGGTACTCTAGTCCGATTTCCATCCCACATATGTTAATAAATTTTTTAAAATGCAGTATTTTCATTGAAGGATAAATTAGCTTATGATGAGGTGTATGTTCAGACCTTATTGTGTATATGTATTTATCCATCTATTTATGAATTTAAGGAGCTTTTGTAAAAAGCCAAATTTTCCCCTGGGTACAAAAAAAAGTTCTATCTCTTGTTCTAATGAGTACTGCCACTAGATATGTAACACTGATCCCTGTGTGGAGCAACACACGGTTAATTATGCATGCATAACTAGCTATTCACCTAGCTACGCGCCCATGTGAAATTATAATAACCAAAGATTTATTACTTTTTACAAGGTATTTCTTTCCACTCGATGGACGAAAAAAGTGCAAAGCATCTGCACAGGTACACAGGAAACAAAAAAGACATTCCAGTTACCAAACATTTCCGTAATTCCACCAAACTTACAGTGAAGCCAGCTCTGCAGGGTTTGCAGAGTCCCGAGTTATACTTACTTGCATTTTGTGCATAACCTCAAGTGCTGCTCTTTTTTGTAGCAGGGTAACTAGTAGTACTCACAGTACTCCACAGGATGTCCCGCAAGCACAATATACATTCACAGCACAACATCTCATGATTTACTGTACATTCAACAGCTTTTACAATGTAATGTTTATTGGTCTGTAATTACCAGGATCCATTTATCTTCATTCTTGTACACTAATCATCAGGTTCTTTTCCAATTAGATGTGACTGTTGGAATATGCTTATTAAAGATTTATAAATAACATCTTTGACATCTTTCAATACAAAGAGTAGCACTGAAAAAATGTTTGGCATTTCAGTTCATCAGCAGTCCTTCTTGCAGCTTTTCTTTGACCTTTCTAATGTTTTTTTTTCCATTGATGCCTTAAATATATTTAATATATATTTATTTAGGGCCTGGATGAGAATGTTTTTGAAGTGACACCATTTATTACTTTAATTTTCACTTCCCATGCTTTCTAAAGGGGTTTCCTTATCCCCATAAATCATGCCTTCCACAAACTATTAGCCTTTGTTTTGATGTATATTTGTAGGTATTCAGGGTGTGGTGGAAGGATGGGCGGAGGCAGCTTATCCAGGACACTGCCTCCCCCAAAATGCTAGATGGCAGCTTCCCTGGGATCTGGCAGTGCCCCGGATTCCCGTAGGGCATCGTGGGACTTGGAGTTCGGTTGCACACCTCTGTTGGGTTCTGTGGGTGCCGCTAGGGGGCGCTGTAAAGGAACAGAAGGACTCATGATGTATTTATAGCCCTGAAGTACTCCCAGGTCACGAGGACGGGAGTCCCGAAGTACTTCCGGGCTGAAGAAAAATCCATTTCTCCATCTGACCTGGAAGTGCTAACAAGTCATGTGAGTGGAAGAACAGAAGCACTTCCAGGTCAAGGACTATATAAAGGACTGTTGGAGACCCAGCAAGCGAGCTGGAATTGGGGGGAGTTGGACAGAGCTTGGTGGGAGGAGTGGAGGAGAAATTATTGTGATTATTATTATTATTAATATTATTGTTAGTGAATTTCCAGTGTATTGTGGCGGAGGTGCTTGGAGGCACTGAAAGCAAGAATTAAATACCTTCTTGGCTATTATATCCTGTGTTCAGTGTGTCTGTCTGTTGGGCTGAAAGGGGCGACAACTACCCCTAACATCTTACAAAGAACAATTTCAATCTTAACCATAACTGTGAATTACCAGAAAAATATCTTCCTGCAGGGTCAACCTTTCCATCATTAAACCTAGTGTTAGATTTCTCCTGGTCCACATGTGCAACAGTGGTGACAGTCTGCTTTTCCCAGTCCACTACAGCAAATCGAGTTCCAACACCAATTACGTAGCCTCCAGATCTGCGAGGGACAACTGACCCAACAAATGCATCTGCAAATTACAGAAAAAAAGAAAATAAAGAGTTACCTTGGAATCTTCCCAAACAAACAGAATTACTTTAAGAACATAAGACAGATATAAATTGAGGAGACACACAAATGATGGGCAGGTCAAGAGAAAATTTACTTCAACATCTCATCATGCAAGTGTTTTTTTTATCAATGCTTATCAAAGAGGTAGATTTTTCCTAGATTGCCATGAGAAGAAACATTTTTTCCTCAACATAGCAACAGTAATAGGATGGAATTGCATAAACAGAAACAAGAATTTTAACTTACAGTGTAAACAACTTAACTTCCAGTCTGTTTACTATCAAGTCTAATTTGTCTGGTGCCATCTTCACACTGCTGTTATTTCTTGCTAAATGTACAGATTTTATTAAAATGAACAAAAACATCAAATCCCCTAAATTTGTGCTGTCCAGGCATGTGTGAGATTGTCACAGAAAAAAAAAATTCTGAACTAGATTAACTCATTACATCCGTGTTTAAGAAATCCTAAAAGTGCTCACCAGTATTCAGAGTCTGTATCTGCTTTGTGACTGGGTTCCAGCGGCACACCTTCTGTCCCGAAATATCAACATAAACTAATGTCTGGTCCTTCTCTTCCCATACTGGGCTTTCCCCAATCTTATATCTCTCATTCACCACACACTCAATCTTGACTGAAGACATGATCTGTCAAAGAAAAACAACTTAGTTATAAGGCTTTTACAATTGCATACATACCATAACATACTGTACGGTCAGGGCCAGTGCCACCATTAAGGCTAATTAGGCATTCGAGTAGGGCGCAGATCATGGGTGGAGAGGGACCCAGCCACATGGATTAGCTACCGAACAGTTGGTTGGTACACTAATAAACATGGCCTATGGTGTAAAACAATCTAGCACCAGCATTGTGTACAGTATGTGTAATTGTATACATGCAAGTTGAAGAGGTGGCATCCTGGCACTGGGTAGGTAACACAGATTGGACAGTTATGAAACTGGTTTGTGTTTTTTTATTATTGCATTTATTTAAAGCATGTAACATTCCATACAATCAAGTCAAACTTAACAAAACTAAATTCAATTCAATTCAACACCCACCCATAAGAAAAAGAGAAAGGCCAACAGTCAGAATAAAACTTATGAGAGTAGCATAGAGTGAAAGAAGTCTTTCTCCCCAATATAAATGATTACAGTGATCCCTCGCTATATCGCGCTTCGCCTTTCACGGCTTCACTCCATCGCGGATTTTATATGTAAGCATATTTAAATATATATCGCGGATTTTTTGCTGGTTCGCGGATTTCTGCGGACAATGGGTCTTTTAATTTCTGGTACATGCTTTCTCAGTTGGTTTGCCCAGTTGATTTCATACAAGGGACGCTATTGGCAGATGGCTGAGAAGCTACCCAGCTTACTTTTCTCTCTCTCTCTCTTGCGCTGACTTTTTCTGATCCTGACGTTGGGGGATTGAGCAGGGGGGCTGTTCGCACACCTAGACGATACGGACGCTCGTCTAAAAATGCTGAAAGATTATCTTCACGTTGGCTACCTTCTGTGCAGCTGCTTCCTGAAGCGACATGCAGCACGGTGCTTCGCATACTTAAAAGCACGAAGGGCACGTATTGATTTTTTTATCTGTCTCTCTCTCTCTGCTCCTGACGGAGGGGGTGTGAGCTGCCGCCTTCAATAGCTTTGTGCCGCGGTGCTTCGCATACTTAAAAGCAAACAGCCCTATTGATTTGTTTGTTCCTTTGAAGAGGAAGATATGTTTGCATTCTTTTAATTGTGAGACTGAACTGTCATCTCTGTCTTGTCATGGAGCACAGTTTAAACTTTTGAAAAAGAGAGAAATGTTTGTTTGCAGTGTTTGAATAACGTTCCTGTCTCTCTACAACCTCCTGTGTTTCTGCGCAAATCTGTGACCCAAGCATGACAATATAAAAATAACCATATAAACATATGGTTTCTACTTCGCGGATTTTCTTATTTCGTGGGTGGCTCTGGAACGCAACCCCCGCGATGGAGGAGGGATTACTGTATTTTAAAATGGTTTTGCACAGATCCTTTAAAACAGAATTTGATTTTTTCCAATTTCAAATAATATATAACACCAGTTACCCACTAACTTAACAGAGGTGGGTTACGAATCTTTGAGTTGAGCAAGATAAGTCTGGGGGCGGCACGGTGGCGCAGTGGTAGTGCTGCTGCCTCGCAGTTAGGAGACCCGGGTTCGCTTCCCGGGTCCACCCTGCGTGGAGTTTGCATGTTCTCCCCGTGTCTGCGTGGGTTTCCTCCGGGCGCTCCGGTTTCCTCCCACTGTCCAAAGACATGCAGGTTAGGTGGATTGGTGATTCTAAATTGGCCCTAGTGTGTTTGTGTGTGTCCTGTGGTGGGTTGGCACCCTGCCCGGGATTGGTTCCCTGCCTTGTGCCCTGGGATTGGCTCCAGCAGACCCCCGTGACCCTGTGTTCGGATTCAGCGGGTTGGAAAATGGATGGATGGAAGATAAGTCTGCGTGCCAATAGTGTAGTAAAGGCAATCACAGTTTGTTTGTCCTTTGCCTCTTTCAGCCCATCTGGGAGTACACCAAACACAGCTGTTAGTGGATTAGGAGGGATTGTGACACCAAGGCTGTCTGATAGGTATTTAAAATGTTTTGTCCAGAATTATGTTAATTTGGTGCATGCCCAGAACATGTGGCTTAGTGAGGCTGGAGCTCGATTGCAGTGTTCGCAGGTTGGGTCTTGCCCTGGAAACATTGTGGACAATTTTAAATGAGATAGATGTGATTGATAAAAAATTTTAAGTTGAGTAATTGAATGATTTACTCATATGATATTAGAGTGAATTCTGTGAATGGCTGCCTTCCACTCCGTTTATGAAATGTTGAGTAAGAGATCCTATTCTCACTGTACTCTAAGATCTTTAATTGGAAGGGACTTTACTAATGGTTTTATTTACTAGGGGGCTTTGCCCCCTGCTCGCTTCACTTCGCCAACCCCCCCGCCAGCGCTACATACTGTTGTGAAGAGGGAGCTGAACACTCTCCCGGGAGACACAGTTGCTCCTCCGAAATCCCTCTTAAACAGTGATAAAATGGGAAACAAATATTCTTTTTTTTACCTCCTTTTTGCTCAATCAGCTGCTGGCTTGCTGCTGCTGCCATACCGCATGATCTGCATTTCGTGCGGCGCTTCAAACGTTTAAAAGCCTGTACAGCAGCTGCCCTTTTGTCTCATTGCCTTGTCTCTCTTGTCCCCCAGACATCCTCAAACACTATGCGATCTCTTTTCTCTCTTCCGTTATTTCAGAGTAATATTTTCCATATGTTTGCGCTAATGCGATCTTTACTCTCATTTGTTTGAGATGTTCAAATTTTCCTACTTCCATTATCTCTAACCTGCTCTGCATGTGTATCACGGGATTTGCTTCCAAAGGTTGTAAGTATGATGTGACTTGTCTGTCTCACGGGACACGAAAGTGTCTCTCTGTCTCTCTTCCAAAGATCACGTCTCGTCGCAGGAAAAAAGTCTTGTATCATCGAAAGATTTTTTTTTTATAATAGAGAGATATAATTTCTGTCTGAGACCTCAACACTGATCAATATGTCTTCTGGAATAGAAATAGGTGGGAGGTGAGGAAAATTGGGCAGATTTTGCTTAGCAAAGTTTCTACTTTGGAGATAGTGGAAAAATTGTGTTGATGAGAAACTAAATTTAGAGTGTAATTGTTCATAGGATGCAAAGACATTATTTATATACAAGTCTCTAAATGATTTAATCCCATACGTTTTCCAAACATTAAAAACTCCAATCATAAGAGGGTGGAACAAGGTGGTTATCATGTAGAGGTGCCACAGATAAAATATTCTCTGACATAAAGTGCTTCCTACATTGGTTCCATATTCTGAGTGAATGAAGGACAATTGGGTTTTTAGAACATTAACGATACTTTGTATTTACTGGTGTACAGAGCAAGGAATATAAAGAGGTATTGCAGGATTTGGTTTCTGTTAGAGACAAAGCTAGTGCTAGTTTTTCATGTAGTTTTTGTTTTGTTTTTTTGACATCATTTCTGCCCTTAACCCTACAGTCGTGCTTGAAAGTTTGTGAACCCTTTAGAATTTTCTATATTTCTGCATAAATATGACCTAAAACATCATCAGATTTTCACTCAAGTCCTAAAAGTAGATAAAGAGAAACCAGTTAAACAGATGAGACAAAAATATTATACTTGGTCATTTATTTATTAAGGAAAATGATCAAATATTACATATTTGTGAGTGGCAAAAGTATGTGAACCTTTGCTTTCAGTATCTGGTGTGACCCCTCTTTGCAGCAATAACTGCAACTAAATGTTTCCGGTAACTGTTGATCAGTCCTGAATTTGAGCCCATTCCTCTGTACAGAACAGCTTCAACTCTGGGATGTTGGTGGGTTTCCTCACATTAACTGCTCGCTTCAGGTCCTTCCACAACATTTCGATTGGATTAAGGTCAGGGCTTTGACTTGGCCATTCCAAAACATTAACTTTATTCTTCTTTAACCATTCTTTGGTAGAACGACTTGTGTGCTTAGGGTCGTTGTCTTGCTGCATGGCCCACCTTCTCTTGAGATTCAGTTCATGGACAGATGTCCTGACATTTTCCTTTAGAATTCTTTGATATAATTCAGAATTCATTGTTCCATCAATGAAGGCAAGCCGTCGTGGCCCAGATGCAGAAAAACAGGCCCCAACCATGATACTACCATCACTATGTTTCACGGATGGGATAAGGTTCTTATGCTGAAATGCAGTGTTTTCCTTTCTCCAAACATAACGCTTTTCATTTCAACCAAAAAGTTCTATTTTGGTCTCCTCTGTCCACAAAACATTCTTCCAATAGCATTCTGGTTTGTCCACGTGATCTTTAACAAACTGCAGATGAGCAGCAATGTTTTTTTTTGGAGAGCAGTGGCTTTCTCCTTGCAACCCTGCCATGCACACCATTGTTGTTCAGTGTTCTCCTGATGGTGGACTCATGAACATGAACATTACCCAATGTGAGAGAGGCCTTAAGTTGCTTAGAAGTTACCCTGGGGTCCTTTGTGACCTCGCCGACTATTACACACCTTGCTCTTGGAGTGATCTTTGTTGGTCGACCACTCCTGGGGAGGGTAACAATGGTCTTGAATTTCCTCCATTTGTACACATCTGTCTGACTGTGAATAGGTGGATTCCAAACTCTTTAGAGATGGTTTTGTAACCTTTTCCAGCCTGATGAGCATCAACAACTCTTTTTCTGAGGTCCTCAGAAATCTCCTTTGTTCGTGCTATAATACACTTCCACAAACATGTGTTGTGAAGAGCGGACTTTGATAGATCCCTGTTCTTTAAATAACACAGGGTGCCCACTCACACCTGATTGTCATCCCATTGATTGAAAACACCGGACTCAAATTTCACCTTCAAGCTAACTGCTAATCCTAGAGGTTCACATACTTTTGCCACTCACAAATATGTAATATTCGATCATTTTCATCAATAAATAAATGACCAAGTATAATATTTTTGTCTCACTTGTTTAACTGGTTTCTCTTTATCTACTTTTAGGACTTGAGTGAAAATCCGATGATGTTTTAGGTCATATTTATGCAGAAATACAGAAAATTCTAAAGGGTTCACAAACTTTCAAGCACGACTGTACATAATCAGACGTAACACCAGAATTTGCTGTTCACTTTGGATCCTGATCCTGACAAGGTCAAACCTCATTTGCTACAGGCTAAAACACCTAATGTTAAGTAAGGTATAATGGCTCTGCTTTGTTTTGCTACATTCTTTAGTTAACCCTAGCCAATTTAACTAGGCTTACACCTTGGCAACCCAACACCATGACACTCTTTGGTCTCTTCCTTTACACAATATACTATGATGTTATTTGGCCAAAAATAAAAAAAAATTAAATTCCTGGTTTGGTTAGGGTTTATTTTCGAAGGCTTTTACTTTGTTCTCTGATATACCTCTTTCTCTGGGTGTTTCCAATCTCAACATTAAAGTTTTTGACAAACTATGTTGTAATTTTATACATGACTCTAACGCAAATTAGAAAAAAATCCTGTTAAACCAAAAAAAAAATGAAGGTGATATTTCAAAGCTATCTACTATATAATAAAACACCGACGTCTGTGTGTCCCATCCCTCTGAGCAGTCTGATTGGTCAGTCTGGCTTCAGTGATGCAATGAAAGATTAAGTGGGAGTGTGAGACACACGAAGAGGAGAAGCGTCATGGGAGGCATGTGGATTGTCACTTTCAAAGACTACAAGTGTAAAAGCAGACAGGATGTGAGAATGCCGCCTCAAAAATAATGACAAGAGTCTGAGGAGGGAGTGCCGTTAAAGAACCATTCACACGCACACAGATACAGTACAGGGGAAAGTAGCTAAAAGTGCACATAGGGTAACTGACAGCAAATATTTTTAAATTATTCTATTACCTGTCTTCAACAGGTAGTGTGGCTAGTACAGCATATAAAAGTCTTTGCATTGGAAAATATATTGCAAATTATAAAAACAAAAAAAATCTTTAATTCATCCAACAATTTTCTAATGCACTTAACTTGCTGAGGGTTGTATGCAATGTCTGGAATTTGATATCTATTGACTTTCCAGAAAAATTCAAATACAATATGAAAACTGGTTGTCTTGTCTCACACACAGAATAAACATACATTAAAATTATTATACAAAACTTGTGAAGTCGATTTGTTCCACATTTACTGTGACTGATAAAGAAAATTCTTTATATTCATTTTATTTTTTTAATTGAATTTATTAAAAGCAGGTAACATTCCATACAGACAAGTCAAACTTAATGAAACTAAAATTCAATTCAACCACCACGCAAGAGAAAGAGAGGAAGGCCAACAGCCAGAGTAAAACGCTGAGAGTAGAAAAGAGGGAAGAGAATCCTTTTCACCCTCAATATAAAAGCTTATTCTAAAATGTTATTGATCAGATCCTGCCAGGTTTTAAAAAAGTTTTGAACAGATCCACTAAGTGAGAATTTGATTTTTTTCCAATTTCAAATAGTATAGAACATCAGTTACCCACTGACTTAAAGAAGAGGTGGGCTAGGATTCTTCCAGTCATTTTAAAAAGGGAAGGAATATAAGAAACCAGCTAACTGTACTTATAAGACCTACAAAACTTTTTTGAAGGTTCTTCATGCTAATAGTACCTTTAAGGATACCAACGTTTTGATATTCTGCAAATTGTTATAGGCAACATAACACTTTCAGTCCCACTCAATCCACACTGTCGGGTCAGAGACAATTTCAGCAGGACGGGGCACAAGTTAACAAACAGCCATGGGAAGGGTGCCAATCAAGTGCAGGGCCCACTTTGGTGCACATACCCACACTCATACACCGTGAAATTGAGAATTACTCAAACCAGTATGTCTGAGGAGATATGAGAGAAAACCCACATAAAATCTGGGGATAAATACAAGTATTCATGGTAAGAGTACAGTTATTTATAACTAAATTGTTTGTAATAGGATGATGTCATAACTAAAAAGCAAAATGGATCAAAACAATAACAACACCTATCAGCAATTTTAAAATGGAAATCAACATCCACTTAAATTACAGTGTGAAAAAGCCATCCATTTTCTGTATTACTTGTTTCAATACAGTGTTGCAGACTGGTCTTGGCAGCATCACGTGAAAAAGCAGGAACCAGTCCTGGATCAGGAGCAAGTTCCTTGATAGACACAAATCACCCCCCATGCATAAGCACCACCTAACGTGTGGTCATTTCAAAACCCTTGACCAACCTAAACTTCATGACCCTGAGATGGGGGAGAAAATCCAGTCGCACACATGGGGCACGTGTAAATTGCATAAAGACAGTGATGAGAATGGGTAAATGAATACTAGACAGTGGTGAGGTGGCACCACTGGCCACTGCCTCCTCCTTAATTTGAAAATAAACAAAAAAAAAATGTTAAAAAAAACAACACTTGTAAAATTGACGATGTCTTTGTTTAAATAAGGTACACCCCTCCAGTGTTCCCATTGTCACCGTTACAGGCTCTGTCCCCCAGAGCCCCAAGCTGTATTATGTGACAATGGAGTTTGTAAGTACCTTTTGTACTGCACTGTGATTTTGTTTTTCATTCTGATTTCCATACCACAACCCTCACTAGGAAAATGAGATGAAATTATGACTTCCATTTCCCCTACATCTTTCTTTTTGTAATCTCTTAGGTTGGATACATTTAATTACATTGATGGTGACCACGCCACAGATGAAAACCATCTGACAATATGTGCAGTAGGTAAGAAGAACTAACACTACCACTAAAACTTGAATTTGCTCATATAGCTGATCAGAGACGTGTTGTTAGGGGAGGTCATCATGAAAAGTAAAAAAACTAATAAGGATAACAAAATTAATTTGTCCACTGGTTTGTGCTATAAATTTATCTTCTGTATGATTCCAATAACTTTGAAGAGTTTTATAGTCAAAATCGCTGAATTGAAGCGTTTCCTGTTCAAATACAGGGGAGAAACACGAGGTGCAGCAGCGACAAAATGAGACTCACCTCGGACTGCGCTCTCCCTCACACGCTGGGTTGATGCATGCAGTAGTCACATGTCTGTTGCTGTCTCTCTGTATGTCGCCAATATAATGTTTGCAGACACGTTTATTATACACCTTGACTTTCCACAGTTTGGCTAATATATTTAATAAATGTGTTAGACATATCTAGTCTTGCTGGCACAAGGCGAGGCAGACAGTACCGTGCTGCACTGAAGGGGGCGCATGTGAGCCAAACAGGTGCTTGTTGCTGCTGCTGTTCTACGCAGAAGCGCCGGTAAGTTAGCGATATTAGAAAGTCAAGTGCAATATTGCAGCACTCCTTTAATTTTTATTCTTTGCTCTGACTGACTGCCAAAATGGAAGATTAAGATTTTTAAAACTAAAGGAAAATAAGGATGACTTTTACAAGAAAGTGACGGAGATTTTCATGGTGAAGGATAGGCGCATGGACTTCATTTACAAATAAAGGTAAGACCATAAACGGTTTTCAATTTTATAAAAAATGGGATCAAACTAAGAAAAACACAATCCAATATTTAAAAACTAAATTTTGACCTTAAATAAAATATTCTTTTGTTTTTCTTCTTATCCTCTTGTTGAACAGTCAGTCAGTCATTGTCCAACCCGCTATATCCTAACACAAGGTCACGGGGGTCTACTGGAGCCAATCCCAGCCAGCACAGGGCGCAAGGCAGGAAACAAACTCCAGGCAGGGCATGCAATGTAGGATCGCCAATGCTCCTAACCTGCATGTCTTTGGACTGTGGGAGGAAACCGACGCAGACACGGGGTAAATATGCATATTCCACGCATGTGTAGGTCTCCTTATGCTATTGTAAGAGCGGGTGTTAAGAGTCCGCTGCTCTCCTTATCAGAATTCGGCGTCGGTTCTTCTTGGCTTGCGGGCGACCTCGGTAGCGTAGCCGACTGAGTCTTCGATGTGTGGAAAGGCACAAAAAGATGGCCACCCCAGTTTTGTGGACTATTTGCCAGTTATATTTATTTCTTTAATAATACAACAGTGGAGAATACCGCACTGAGCTACACCATAACACTTCTTTTTTTTTCTCTACCTCTCAAATCCACCCACCAAATTTCTCCACCCTTAAACAATCTATCAGTTAACTTTATTGGAATTTCCTGACATGAACTCCTGCTTACTCAATGGTCTCCTTACTGCGAGGCAGCAGCACTATCACTGCCGCCCTTTGTTGAACAGTCTGTATTAAAATGAATTAAAGCACCAGAATTAAAAGCTTTTAACAACAACGAAATATTTCAATTAAGGTTAAAATTGAAATCCGTTTTTTTTGTACACCACTCTTTCATTTGTATTGAATGAGTATGAATTGTGAAATGGTAACGGCAAATTCAGAACACATGGAGGGTGCAGAGCAAATGCGCTCTTTCTCGCCGCTATAAATGTAACGTTCTTTCTTAGCCAAATATGGACCTTACCTATGTGTTTGTACAGAATGCTGATGAGATATGAAACATAACCAGCAGTCAATGTGCACGCTGCCAACTGAATAGTGAATAAGCTACTCCTTTTGTGTTCATATATTTGTATACAGTATCTGACTGAAGGTATCAGTGCTTCACCTGCCACGAACCTCACAGCTCGTCACTGTAGCAGATGCTTTTCTCCAAAACGACTTAACTGTACAATAGTGATTAAGCAAAATTGCTGCATACAGTTGTTAATTCTTCTGTAGCTTATGCCTCCGTTTTATTGCCAGTGACTTTGCAAAACTTTACTCCACTCAATTTCTCTACTACATAAACTGGAACATGAAAAAAATGTGTTTTTTTAAAAAATGACAACACTTACATGAAGAAAATTATAACGTGTTTTAAACCTGCTTAAAATAACGGGTTGTCTGGGATTAGTAGAGCTAATGCTGGTAGCGCTAGAAACAAGATTTGAACTAACCCTGGACAAGGCACCATTGCAGGGCACACACACCCAATAAAGGACCAATTCAGAGAGATCAGTTAACAGAGAAAGTGTTTTCGTGACGCAAATGGCATGGTGGTGGCGAATCGAATGCCTGGCCGTTTCATATTCTCCGTGTGTCTGGATTTTCCCACAGCTATCACTTACAGTCTGACATGTGATGAAAACATAACTGATCTTATCAAAAAAGCTCATCAACATATGTTTCTTTCTCCATCAACTTAAAAAGTTTAATCTGTCCCAAACAATGGTGGTACAGCTTTCGCTTTCTGAAGAAACTGCAGCGTGTTCAGACAGTAGAAGAGTTTGTCGGCTTGAAACTATAAACGACACTCCACTGAGGTCCTGTATTCTTCACGGGCCATGACATATAATCAAAGACTTCACTCACCTGGGCAACCATTTCTTTTAAGTTATTACCACTAGAGGAAACGTAACTGGTCACTAAAGGCAAGAACAAGTAGACATAAAAACAGTTTCTTTACTACTGCAGTCACTATGGTTAAACACAACCTCTGATAGATCTCTGTCGATTTCTACCAATCCGTCTAAATTGTGTTTATTTTATAACAACCTATATTCATTTGCATTTCTGCTTACTATATTGTTTTATATATGTGTGCTTTGTGCAATGTATTTTCACTGCTACTGTACAGAATGTTGTAATGGTGTCTAGTATCGTATATGGTGTAACATATCTAAAGCAAACACAGGAAGAGTGTGCAAACTCGGTATAGAAAATCCGCTTACTAATAATCAGTCATTTTTAAGCGAAATCATACAAATACCGCAGTGATCAAGTGTGTCCTCCTTATAGCACCTACAGTATGTCCACTTTTCACTTGCGAACACGCGTGTTCTGTATCCTCCAAACCTGCTCTTGCAGAAAGGAATTGAGGAGATGAATTGCATTTGCGCAAATGACACTCAACAGAATAAGCTATAAGCAAATAGAAAACATACGAACATTGCCAAGTTACAGCAGTCGCGAAGCGGGTGAAACACCGTCAAACACCACGCCAAGAGCAGACCTGCGCGCCCCTTCACACACAGACCCGCAGTGTGCACAGACACCAACTTGCGAAATCGCACGGAGAGCTCGATGAATGCAAACCTCCCGTCGAGACAGCAAGCGCACTGTTTACCTGTGGAAGAAGTGCTGAAACCGATCGGCGTGAGGCACGGGGTAGAAGCTGGCACAGGCGGGCTTAAAAGGCGCACTACGTGAATCTTTAATCGGGTTTCATCCACGCATAGTTAATATTAAACAGAAAGCTGGAAATGATCCACGATATCAAAAGTAAATGGAATTTGTGCAACAGCTTTCTTCGTCCTGCTGCAGGAACAGAAGTGATGTCCTGCTCTGTCGATTGCATGTTATACCACAAACGGAAGGGGTGCGATGCGACCAGATAGGCATTTTCGCTGATTACGCTGTTGTTTTGTCGATTTTGAGAATGTATGTGTAAACGTTTTTCTTATGCTTATATGACTGTACAGTGAAGAATCGGTTTCGCCTGTTTTACATTATAATGTTCTGTAATTAAATATGCATTAGAATTAAAAGTTATGGCATCGCAAAGCACCGCTCTTCTAGAGAACCCTTGTGATGTTCTCGCCTTGCCACCTCTGCAGTTTAGCAGGCTGTTCTGTCACATCACGGAGTCTGACTGGCAGCTTCAAACTGGCCTGCCATAAGACAGGCTGTGCCCACCAATGGCTGGCATACTCTCAATAATTCCTACCGTGTGGCTGATAGTGGCAAGCCCTGTCATTAGGCAAGTGAAGAAAATAAATAAGAGGAGTGTCAGGATTGACTGTTTATTAGTGCAAAAAGTCCCAAGTGAGTGATAAGCCACACCAATAACTGACATCACTAACATTTTCAGGAACTGAGTGACCCCCTATTTAATTCATTGTTAGGTTCACAAGGACCTGAAACCAACCTGGGCAATATCAGGTGAAACGCTCTTGATGAGATACAGGTAGGTGTCCATGACAAACCCACACTCACTCATACCAATGTGGGGCAATTTAGAGCTGTCACTCCTTGGGATGCAAAAGGGGAAACCATAAACACCAGGGATATGGGGTTGGGGGTCTTCTCCGGGTCTACATTTTTAAAGTTGTTTGTCACAGTTTCAATAGAAAACAATCACATGGTATCTTATATAGAATTATAAAAGCGTAACAATGAAAACTATCATTTATACATTTACACGAAAGTCACATTCTCACCCGGAAAATTATTTGAACGAAAATTAAAGGTAATTTTAACAGTAGTATGAATTGATTAAGTTATTGTGTACTTTATCTAGTTTGGGTGTTTTAGAAAATTGTTTGTGCAGGTATTTACTCTTGCCTGAAAATTTTGTGCAGTTTACGGGTAATACAAGTTCATTAGAGATTTATGTATACAGATTATTGTAAAATACCTGCACATGGTTATCAGCATCCAACACTGTCAGGCACCATTACATTTGATACACACCATAGATTTGTGTACAAACAGATTAAATCTCACTGTTTCCTGTGTGTTTGAAGACACAGATAATTCTGACTGCAAGGGTGCAGAGAAATCGACTTGGATGATATTCATCAGCTGTTTGCCACAGCATTGCTAGGAAGACAATTTGTTTGTTTTTAACCAGCACTGCTAACTGTCCTACTTCAGCAATTCTCTCTGCTCAGGCAGATGCCACTGGTTTTGCTTTGGAGACGCTCAGGCTTTTCCTTTAGAGGTTGCTGTTTTGGTTTCTGCTTCTCCTTCATATCAGGTAAAATCTGTTCTTACGTGAATACTACCTCATAGTGTCTCATAACACAGTCCAGAGGAGATTCGCAGTTTGGTGGATTATTATGCTTCAAGCGAGAGAGAGAGCATATACACCAGGGTCCATGGTTCAATTAATCGATAGTTTTCTTAGGATGAGAAAGGTATGGTATTGTCTTGAGGCCACTAAATCCAAAGTTTAGGGTGACAGGGTGCTATAGCTTATTCCAACAACACTGAGCACAAGCACACCAATCCAATACAGAACACAATACAGTACACACACACACTTACTTCATCAGGTACAACTTGGAGAGGCCATACAGTGTAACAAGGATGTCTGACAGATATGAGACAAAAAACTGTTTACATGTCATGTTTATTAAATAGTCAGGGAAACCCTTGAAATAGGCCAAATGTAAAATGTCTTGACTGATCTGTATTAATAGAATTAGCAGCACTACACCTAGAGACACTGTATACTCCTCAATTAATACTCACGGCATTCTCAGCTTTTTCATTAGGTATGAATGTTAGGTTATATAGCACGATGTGTGGAGTACAAGTCCAAGGAGGTTATGCTCAACCTTTATAATGCACTGGTGAGGCCTCATCTGGAGTACTGTGTGCAGTTTTGGTCTCCAGGCTACAAAAAGGACATAGCAGCGCTAGAAAAGGTCCAGAGAAGAGCGACTAGGCTGATTCCAGGGCTACAGGGGTTGAATTATGAGGAAAGATTAAAAGAGCTGAGCCTATACAGTTTAAGCAAAAGAAGATTAAGAGGTGACATGATTGAAGTGTTTACAATTATGAAGGGAATTAGTGGAGAGGATTGAGACTGTTACCTATATACTCGCGTATAAGTCGGATCTTAAAACCCGAAAAATCCATCATAAAATCGGACCCTGACTTATACGCCCGTTCAAAAATATGACACATTAATTTATTTATTTTTTTTTACATCTTCTTGCCTCCTCCAATCTCACACCAGTTTCTCAGACGCATCAAATTTTGTTACAGCAGCACAGTTACCAATTTCTTTCGCCACTTCAACAACTTTTAATTTAAAACTAGCTTCATATTTCCTTCTGCTCGAACACTCCATCATAGATAAGGGATGATGAGGGTATGAGATACAAAAAATACAAACCGTGCAAACGTCACTACGAAATAGTTCAGGTATTACTGTGTGGTCACGTAGGCACAATACATAGGAAAAAAAAGGCAGTGTGCTCCGTGGTTACTCCCTCAGGTGGGCATTAGCATATCGTAATCTCTTGGATCAATAGCGTGAGTTTTCTGCATTCGACTTATACGACCGACATTATAAAATACCGGAAATTATACGGTAAAATTAAGCCCCGACTTATCCACGGGAGAACTTAAACGTGAGTATCTACGGTATTTTAAAATGAGTTCATCAGGAACACGGGGACACAGTTGGAAACTTAAGGATAAATTTTGCACAAACATTAGGAGGTTTTTCTTTACACAGAGAACGATAGACACTTTAAATAAGCTACCAAATAGTGTGCAGACAGCAAGACGTTGGGGACTTTCAAAACTGGACTTGATGTATTTTTAGAAGAAATAAGTGGAAAGGACTGGTGAGCTTTGTTGGGCTGAATGGCCTGTTCTCGTCTAAAGTGTTCGAATGTCCTAATGCATGGCAAAGGCTTGTGCTAAGGTATATTTACACTTGACAGATGTGACATCAACAAACACAATCATGGGAGTTCTCTAGCAATTTCTGTGCCTATCATTCAAAACACTGTTTATATCTTAAAAATGACAGGCCATCACATACTCTAGCAAGTTTTAAATTTCTAAATGACCATTGGTACGGTGATTGCACAACACAGCTACTGAACTAGATGTCATGCATGTGGAGAGGACTGCTGTACCTGCATGAATGTTGAGCCAATAAGAAAACGCTGTGTCACTTGGCCTCACACTTGGCATTTCAGACAACACTGCGCATGTTTCCTCTTGCTCTAATGATGCTCTTCCAACCATAGCATAAGCATAAGTCATCTGTTCATTTTTTTCGGAAGCCCTTTGAATCCTCTTAATTCGCCTGTCACAGGCGCCTCGAGCACAAGGCAGAAACCAGCCCCACATACATGCACACACATTTATAAACACTTTGTCATGCCCGGCCAGTTTCGAGTTTGTTATTTAACCTAATCTGCGTTTATTTGAAATAGGAGGGGAAACTGGACAAAGACTTAAGCTGATGTGGAAAAGATTAAATGTTTCCTTCTTGTTTGCAGATGGACAACAGGAATGTAGTAACTGCATTTCTCAGAAAACAATGGCAGTATAATTTAAGGGCAATGAATTTGAAAACTTAAATTTAGTAAATACTGGACAATGTGATTCACTTTTATAAGATACAATGTTTCACTTAGCTTAATTGCCATCACAGCACATTTTTTTCCATTGTCTGATGTCTGCTTCATTTGTTTTCCATTCATGTTACTTGTGAAAAGCTGAAAAGCTCCTGTAGCTGCATTGGATAGCAACTTTCTTTTTGAACTTTGTTAAAAGAATAAACTTTTGTTCCCAGAGATTGTCAAGTTTTGGGGGGGGGGGGGTCGGGGGGTTCAGAGAGAGATGAAGCTCTTTTTTAAACACTGTTTGGTTTGTTATAATGAAACAATATTAGCTTAAAGTTATAAAATAGTGTTCCTACACCCTGGCATTTGATATCCCACCACTGCTGGACCCCAGACATACTGAAGCACCATAGATGTTGATCTGCTCAGTCCTGGGACGTTTGAATTGGTACCCCCCCCCCCCCCCATGACTTTATACCCTTCAAACGTCTGCCCACTCCAGCAGTCAGAGCACGGAGGGCACCTCAGCGACCTGCTGTGTTCATCATGGGTCACCATACAAAGCGTGACTGTGGATTTGTATGTTGAAAGATCCTTAAACGCAAACCAAGTATAGATGAATTATTTGTGACATCATTTTTTTTATTTTTTATTATTGTGGTTATTTTGTCACTGTTATGAATTTAAAGCATCACTGTAAGCAGAATTATCACAGTGCAATTTCAGCCTTTGAATCTTATCTACGGAAGAACAAGCAAGATCTACACGCAAGACACTTTAGCACAAAAACTGAATTTAGACCTAAAATGGTGTTGTGGATTTATGACGCCACTCATGTATACTGTCTTTATAGTCACAGCAAAGAGTAGCAGTCTCTCACGCTGCAGATATACAGTACTGATGTCAACAGTAAGAGCTTTCCAGTTATACTAAGACCATTAAAATATGTTGATTAAAATGAATGGTTATCCCTACACTATAAAAAATGTCCGTAAATTCAACGGTAAAAACACCTTGAATGGTGAAAGTAAAATACCATTTCTGAAAAAAATGAAAATGACCTTATATTCAACTGAAAATTTCCTGTATATCTTAAACAATACATTTCATTATTTTTTGCAGGAAAATTCTGTACAATCGACATGTTTCTACCTTCAAAATATGCAGCATACCATATACTGATATATTACGGTTATTTACCTTCAGTTGGAAATGATTGGTCACAGCGCTTGCTTGTACATGACGTGCACAGTTTAGAAGTCGAATGTTCTAGATTTTTTTTTCAAATCTTTCGGTGAGTGCGCTTTGGATGGTAACATTTGATACAATTAGTTATTTTATTAAGTAGAAAACGTGGTCATTTATTAAGTTAGACATCAGGGTGTGTTTTATTTTTATGCTTTGCCTTTTCTAATTCACCTGTGTTCAATTCGGTCCTCGTTAAAAAATAAGTTGTGATTTTGTGCTAAAGTGATGAAGACTGGTGTATTAGTCTTTCTAGTGTTTTCATGACTTTGAGAAATAATATAGTATGATATTTAGTTTACTTCGTTAACTGTCGCCATAGTTAGTAGTTTAAAATTGATATACAAAGTAAACCAAGTGCTTTGTCACCAGCGTATTTATTTTGAAAAATCTAATTTTCTGTCGCGTATTCCATTTTAGCAGCGCCATTACATCCTTCCGTATATGAAAATACGATTTGAGAGTGTCGAGAAAAAGTAGAGAAAGTGAGTATTATCATGTGTGGCAGTCCGACTTATTGATGTTTATAATTTGAACGTTTCTATAATAATTCTTTTCAGGGTTATAGTCTACTTTTGAGCAGTTTTGAATACTGTGGTGCGTATTTGTTAATGTAGCCAAACAACGTGATGCAAATTGCCATGCCACGAAATTTGTAATGGTTATTTCAGCTTTTTTTTCCTTGTCACATTTAGGTAATTCATACATTCTGTCTAACCCTAAAGGTTGCATTTGTGTGTTTTCTTCAATTGGTTAATTCAAGATAAATGGGATACATTAATCGTTGTTTTGTTCGTGTAACCTATTGTTAAGCTCTTTATCAGTATATTTCTTATAACTGTATATTATTAGTTACATGTGCAATGGTTATGTTTATGTGCAGAAGTTGTGGCGAGTCCTTGCATACTTTAAAAGGATATGTGCTTCATTGCAGGCTTCATCGTAATGACCCACGCTGCATTTTTAAGTGTGTTGCAACAGCTTGCAAGCAGGCCTTCTCAAAATATTCTGCATTCAGATCTCACTTTTACAGACATAATTATCATAATGCTCTTGAAACGGTCAGTAACAAGACAGTAGTTACACTTTTAAAATGCTCTATTTTACTGTGTAAGAGAGAGTTCCATCATTTACCGGATCTTCTGGCACATCTTAAAGAGCATGTTGTTGGAGGCCAGACTGTAAAATGTCCAATTAAAGGTTGTAAAGGTGTTTTTACTGTTAAATCATCATTTAGTGCACACATGTCTAGAAAGCACAGACGTTGCTCAGTTGGTCATGTCAGTGATGCATATAAACCTTTGCAGTTTCAAGTGCCATGCAGTAGCATAACTGAAGTTGACTCAACAGGTTTTTTTGCAAGTGCAAGCGAGCCATATTTAGAAGACACAGAAATGGAGGTATCAGAAAATTTTACAGATTTGTATCTTAGAAACATATGTCTATTTTACATGAAACTTCAAGGGCAGTTTATTTTACCAGTATCAACAATTCAGAATATTGTGGAAGAGATGCGGAACATACACGAGTTAGGAGAGACCTATAGACTATGTAAATTAAATTCATTGCTTAATGCTGACCTTTCATTATCAGATGAAGTTGTTACAAAAATATTAGATACAGTAAAACAAAGTGACTTATTCATATCATGCCATTCAGGGTCTATGAGAACATCACATTCGAGAACGCAGTCATTTAAGAAACTGTTTAACTACATAGAACCTAAGAAAGTGTATCTAGGAAGAGACGAGAACAGAAAAGAGAGATTTGCATATTATGTTCCAGTGAAAGAAACACTGAAATCTTTGCTAGATTCAGAGCTCTGGAATGAAACAGTATCTCAGAAAGACCCTTCCACAGATGTCTTCTGTGATATCAGTGATGGCAAGATATTTAAATCCAACAGGTTTTTCCAGGATTATCCTTCATGTGCAAAATTAATCTTGTATCAAGACGCATTTGAAGTGGTGAATCCATTGGGATCTGCAAGAAAGAAGCATAAAGTGCTAGCCATGTATCTCTCTCTCGTTAATTTACCCCCTCATTTTCGATCCAGTGTAGATAACATGAAGCTTGTGTTGCTATGTAGAGAGAAGGACTTTAAAGATTTTGGCCATGGTAAGGTTTTTTCTGACTTGGTGTTCGATTTGAGAGACTTAGAAGAAAATGGCATTGCTGTTTCTGAAGATGCAGTTATTAATGGGACTGTGTATTGTATTGTTGGGGATAATCTGGGCTCTCATTGTATAGGGGGGTTTACTGAGAATTTCAGTCAGTCAGAGTACTTTTGCAGATACTGTTTAATTACCCGAACTGAATTTCACGATGACCCCAATGTAACTGGGCCACAGAGAACCATCGAGAGTCACAATTCTGCCACTGATTTATTGCAAGATGAGAAATCTGAAGTTCAAGGGGTAAAATTCAAATCAGTCTTCAATTCTTTAAAGCATTACAATGTTTGCCAGCCTGGTCTGCCACCCTGTCTTGGTCATGACATTTTTGAAGGCATCCTCTCTTATGATATCTGTTTGTACTTGAGGTACTTTATAAAGAAGAAAAAATGGTTTACATACTTAGTTTTGAACAGACGCATTTCTCAGTTTGAATATAGTGGTTCTGATGCCCTCACAAAGCCATGTGAAGTTAGTTCACAAGGTTACAGGCTTACGGGTCAAGCCATTCAGAACTGGGTTTTTCTAAGGCTCTTACCAGTTTTAATTGGTGATTTAATTGCTGAGCCTGAAGACAATGTCTGGCAAGTGACACTTCAGCTTAAGGATATAGTCGATCTCATTTGTGCTCCTAAAATCTCAGTATCTCAGATTGCATACTTAGATGTTTTGATTCAGGAGTATCTGGAATCCAGAAAAATGTTGTTTCCAGATATTAAATTGAAGCCAAAACATCATTATCTGAGACACTACCCTGGATTGATTTTGATTTTTGGGCCTCTTATTAGATTGTGGACAATGCGATTTGAAAGTAAGCACAGTTATTTTAAAAGATGCGCTCGACATTTGAAAAACTTTAAAAATCTGTGTCTTACACTCGCTGAGAGGCATGAAATATTTCAGACCTGTCTTTCTGCTGGATCCTTGTTTCCCCCAGTTTTGGAAGTAAAACATTCCTCTCCATTTTACTCTGAGGTTTATGCTGAATCTGTAAAAAGTGCAGTTAGCCCATTTGGATTTACAAAGTCAAATACAAAGGTTTCAGTGAATATGCAGTTTAAAGGAACGGTTTACAAGAAGGGTCAGTTTATAATCATCGGGAATGATGATATTTTGGAGTTTGGTGAACTTGTGGTCATTTTTGTCAAAAATGACTCTGATGTTTATCTTTTGACAAAGGTGTTTGTGGCTGAATTCCTGCCAAAGCTCCATTTGTATACTGTGAGAAGTCTGGGTCAAATGATGCGTTGCTTGAATATTGATGATTTGATCGACTACTATCCGTTACAATGTTACATGATGAGTGGATGCAAGGTGATCCCATTGAAGCACGGCATACTGTCATAAACCAAATATTTGAGGCATTGGTGGTGTATTGCTACATTATGGAACACCACTTTACTGTGTTCTTCAGCCCAGGGTTATGGAACCTGATTCATAGAGAACTAAATTTTTGAATGTATAATGTCAATAAGTTAAGTTTATTAGCCAGGTGAGAAGCCTTAAAGGGATTATTCAGCCCAAAATGAATGTATGCCATTATGTACTTACAGCTGTAACATCTGCTTTTCTTTTTTAGAAAAAGTTAAGGGCAAGTTTATTTATTTGTTTGTTTTTTCAGTCTTAAAGAAAAGAACCAGTCACAGCAGGAGGGTATGAAGATAATGGCAAATGTTTCATTTTGGGTTGAACTATACTTTCAATTATTAGCTAAATGACAGTTTAACCCAGAAGTTAATAAGGTTCCATACCAGCTCATACGTGTTACTTGCTTGATTTAAATGTTGTTCATTAAAGACAGTTTCAGCTTTTAATGGTTGGATTGTGGGTAGCTTCCTCTTTCTCCCCCTTCAGGAATGCAGCCAGGGGCAGTCAAAAGCAAAAATACTCGACATAAAACAGTTGTGTTCAAAAAAGCAGAGTGATAGTCTAAGAAATGTATTTACGAAGAGATGTCGTCAAGAGTAGGCAAACATTCTGGGTGGCAGTTTGTGTATATGTGTTTGCACCAGTGACCAGCAAAGATCCTGCTTTTTACTGAAGTGCGGTGAATCTTGCATTTCATAAATTCTTTGTGACTGTCTCATCTTTTGTCATGAAAGATATGACAAAATACCGCACAATCAAATCTTCTTTACCTCTCTTCAGTAGCTACTATGGAGCCAGTTCCAAACAGCTTACAATGTGCTATAACTGAAGTGTTACCAGACCTACCAGTTTCCCTTAGGAATTCACTTGAGGACACCTTGAATTCCCTTGGGGTCGAAAGTCCTAGTGACCTCCATTATGTCCAAGAAACTGACCTTCTGCCTTTACTGAAGCATGTCCAAGCAAGGAAATTAGTGAACTCTTGGGCACAGAAAAGTATGTATGTGTAACTCTACTAATGTAAAAAATTACCTTGAAATTAACCTATTCCGAAAGAGTCAATACTAGGTCTTAGTAACCATTTAATTGGTTATAGTAAGTGGTGTGAACGGAGGGCTAAGACTGATAATAATGTGTTATATGTTATAAAATGCAGGTGGTAGATGTATATGTCATTTAATGACCTCTACTTTTGTTTTATTTGTTTGCCCATAGAGCAAAGCAGTGAAGCATCTGCAGGTCAGACAGTCTTTTCCTCGCCAGGTACATCCACCAGTTCCTCTCCTTGTCCTAGGTCTGGCTTTTCTGTTGGTAACCCAAATTGGACCGACAGTTTTAAAATACCGTGGCTAAAGCTACCTGAAGCTTTGGTCCAGGATTTAGAAAGAGGAAAAAGACCAACTCCAAGATTAAGACGGGAAATGATAAGGATTGTAGTTAAGGAGATGATGAAGGTGTGCCCATCTCCAAGCAAGAAGAGCACAACTGACATTGCAAAGGCAATGGTTGCAAAATATCCAATTTCCCTGCAGGACATAATTGAGGGTGATATTATTGGCACTGGATACCATTCCTTGGTAAAACAACTTCAGGCTCGAATTGAGAATGTGAAGAGACCAACTGTTCCAAAAATGAAGAGGCGGGATCCTCCCTCTGATGAATGTGATACAGATGAAGTTCCTCCTGAAGCCAGAGCTAAAGTTCAAGACACATATGGGTGTATCCAGTGGGAATTGCAATACATGCCGCTAACTGAAACAGCAGAAAGTCAAACAGTGACATTAAGATTATTAGTGAACACATATTGTTATTAAAAATGTGTTGGCTTCAAATGAATAGCATTAATTAATATAATCTAGGTGCAGTTGTCTTCTGGAAAACTATCTTAAATTATATGTATACTGTTAAATTATAACTTTTTTTTTGTTTGTTTGTTTACATCAGGTGCCTTATCATCTTGGTCAATGACATCACTGGCCAGTTCCAGTTGCGAGAGACTGCCACACATTGAATGAGCCTTAAAGACCAGACGTGCTGTAAAATGACTGAAACTGACATGTTGACATATTTGTTATTTTTTCACATTTTTTGTCAGAGAAGCACTTCAAACTCTTTGTATAATTTTACATTTAAAGAACATTGTAATTGTCATTTAAATTAATGTTTCAGTTCAGAAAATGTAAACATTGTTTTTTTAAATAGTTTTTTTTTTTTTTTTAATTTCAGTAAACCACAAAGCCTGTTAAGTGATAGGAGAGTGAAAAAAGTTAGATGGGAGAAAAAAATTTGATAGAGGGGACAAAATCAAAATGACCACACTTTTGTGTTTTCATACAAAAGTACTTCCAGTGTATTATGGTGGGCTTAAAGATTAAAGATATTACAAGAATATATGTGTTCAACCCATATGACAAGTTGACTGAAACACATAACATGAACACAGCCACAGCATCTACTGTAAGAATGATTGAGAATGTGCCAATAACACAGGTATACTGTACCTCATGCCAGTCCAAAGCTGGGCTGGGTTTGGTGACTTACAATCACAGATATTTTGTAAACCATCTTTTGCTGTAAAATTTGCAAATCAATAAAATATTACTGTAATTCATAGAGCATTGTACTGTTTTTCTTAATGAAAGAATTCTGTAGCTGTTTTTTATAAGAACATACAGCTCAATTGAGATTATATTGTAATTTGCAAGACCTAACTCAGAACTTTATTAGACAAACTAAGAATTTTGCAAATTGATAATTTATTACTGTATTATATTATAATATAACAATATAATATATATTATTACTATATTATATTAATATTACTAAAATTCATAAAGAATTACTGTTATCTTTACAAGAAAGTGATGTTAATATTGCATGCTTTTGCAGTACAATATATAGCTCAGAACAGATTATACTGCAATTTGTAATGCAAGACTGATTATTTTAACATAAAAATTTTGTTAAAATCTCATTTTTTCATCATAAAATTTACGGTCCACATGAATCTGTACCGTTATTCAAAAAACATTTCCAATGTAATTTTTACGGCAAATTCCTGGCGACTGCAGCTGCCAGTTTTTTACCGTAACATTTACGGTTTTTCAAAAAACATTTCCAATGTAATTTTTACGGTAAATTCCTGGCGACTGCAGCTGCCAGTCAGGGCCGGATTTTCCTATAGGCTAACTAGGCTTCAGCCTAGGGCCTCAAGATCAAGAGGGGCCTACATTCAAATTGTTAGCAAAATTAAAATTACACTATTCTAAAAACAGTGAACACTAAAACACTGAACCGAAAATAAGGAGAAATTCTACGCATATGACTAATAAACAAACATAAAAATGTATTGGTTAAGATCAACGCGTTAATTTTCCACACAGGTTAGTACCAATCACAACATGTTTCATTTAACATATTGATATATATCACAGTAATGATGTATTTTATTATCTCTCATGTAATTTACAAACTTAAAAATGGAAGGTGAAAGGGCCTCATAAGTGGAATAGCCTAGGGCCTCTTTTCATATAAATCCGGCCCTGCTAAAGTAACTGACACATTTACGGTTTTATAATATTAACTGAGAAAAGCTATCCTTTAAGATGGATTGATTGATTGATTAGGAGGCCCGCAGCATGTACTTTGTGAATTAGTGACTTTCATAAAGTATGGTAGGGGCCAGCAGTGGAATGGAATCAATTCTACCACAAGAATGACCCCTTATCCTCTTTTGGACGTCACGCTCCATTACTTACTCAGCAACTGATACCAACACACTAGGCACAACATTCACTAGAAATGCAATTAAAAACACCACTCCATGAGGTTACATTAGCTGCCACATTTATTACTGATACAGCAATTTCAAAGCTTATGCTACATACCGGTACCACATCCAGAAATGGAAATGGTGCCACTCTGTAATGGTGGAAATCAAAACGATTTCAGTCGTAACCCCCTTAATGTACTTGGGTGGCATTGTGACATTTGTTGTTGGCTTATATTTGGCAGCCAAGTTTTATTCCCAGTTTGACCACTGCCTAGGTAGTTTCCATGCTTCCCCCATCTTTTTTTATTGTTTAGCACCTCAAAAATTTCCAAATTAGGTTAACTGGCAGCTCTAAGTTTGCCCAGGATGAATGACAGGCCCAGTGAGAGATGGGTGTCCCAGGCAGGTTTAGTTTGCCATCTTGTGCCTGAGCACGGTTTAGGAAGGTTGGGGACAGGGCTATGACGTAAAAAAGAGACTTTAAATTTTACAATTTATTTTCGATCTTTAAAAAAAATGGCGCTTTCATAAAAAATAGCCAATAAAAACTTTTGGAACTTGAAGTCTGATTCGAGGGAGATTCTAGTAGCCCGTGAAGCGGCTCATCTATAAACTGTACGTAGTATACTGCGGATGCGGTGCTTCAGTGGCATTTAGCGCTTTAGCATCTTTACTCCACCAGTTTGTAGGTAGCACCGTCACGTTCAATATGGACAATAATTTCTTCACATTCGCTCGTTCTGGCAACAATCCTTTTATAAACACTCCGTAATTAAAATGGAAAAGTATCTCAGGTAAATCAAACGAAAGACTACATGTTATCTTTAAGTGACAAATCTAATACTGTAGACCGATTCGAAAGTGTTGCTAAATAAGATTAACAAAAGGCAAAGGGCAAGCACTTGTCTGAAAAGACAGCGAAGGACAAATATGAAGCGGATTGTCTACAATCTGGATTTACACGATCGCTAAAAGACGCTGAACCAGCCCGAGTCTACAGCGTGTGTTAGTTGCCGTTAGTTCCCTCGCCCATGGCAGTTTAAAATCTATGAAATTTAAGAGACTTTTAGAAACAAGGCATCGCTCAAACGATTAAAAAAACAAATAAAAAAAGCGAGTTACACGATCAGCGTGAAATCAAAACTATTAAAAAAAACACTGATAAAGCATAAGTGGCGTAGCTAACAGTCAACTGCACAACTGGCTAAAAGTCCCATTCGCCCCGCTGCTGGTGCAAGGAGTAAAGTCATGTACGGCGATATGTTTGCTCTCCGGTTTCCAGACGCGTTGATGGCTTGCAAGAGGAGGCAGAGCCGAATAAATCATATGGACAATCGAGTGGGTGTCTGGGACCGGGGGATACCCGCACCCAGGGGTGGCGAACTCCAAGCCTGGAGTGCCTGCCGCAGTGGCTACAGGTTTTCATTCTAGCCCTTTTTCCTAATCAGTGACCAGTTTTCACTGCTAATAAACTTTTTCCCCATCACTTTAATAGCTCTGTTAGAAGAGTTCAGCCCTCTGAATTGATTCCTTTCTTCATTAAATGACAGCCAAGCAGAAATGAGATGTGAAACGAGCTAACAGATGACCGGCTAAACTGGGGCTTCAAACTCCAACCAATTTCACTCCAATCACTTTCTTAATGAGAAGCCAATTCTTGCTGTTAATTAAACTCGTTATTTAATTCCATGGCTTGTCCTGCTCTCATTCTGCCACATCACACATTTCGAAAACTGTTATTTGCTGTTCTTTCTAAGAGCACCGTCAAAATGTTTTGGTGACCTGAGAGATCAACCTTACCAAGACCATCACCTCTCTTTAATTTCAGTTATTGTGTGATGGGCACAGGGGAGCTGGTCATGTGGTGGCTTGTTTTGTGTCTTATTATTGTTTGGCTGCTAATTAAAGAAAAAGAAACAACTATGGGGCCTGGGCCAAGTTATTTAAAAGAAGTAATTAGCAGCAAAAACTGGTCACTAATTAGATGGTAAGAATGAAAACCTGCAGCCACTGCGGCACTGGAGGCCTGGAGTTCGCCACCCCTGGCCGCACCCAAAAAAAAACTAATTCTCGAAATGTCAACTTCAAGTTTAATAAGCATCACAATAGCTGCGTCTGCACATCTGTATTCGCTGATTTAATTACATTTTAAGAAAAGCACTCACAAATACATAATAATAATAATAATAAGAAGAAGAAGAATAAACAACTTAAGTTCTATAAGAAGATGAAGAATAAACAACTTAAGTTCATTAATAAAACTGAGTTTTATGGCGCCAGTTGGGAAAATGGACTCAGCTGACGTCAGCCTAGCGCAAGGGCTCTCAACCCGCCGTCTTCTTCACTTGAACGTGTGGCCCGCATAAGTTCCTGGATTCGATTGCACTCTGTTGAAATAGTTGGCTTTCTCAACCCGTTTATGTTTAGCAGTATACATTATGCAAATGTTCATACCCCTCCCGGAATCTGTGTATCTATGAGATCATTTTATTTGAGCATTATATGATGCCTCATGACTGCTTTGGCATCGAACAAGAAATGTCAAACGTTGTGGGTGTGAACAATTTCAAATCGCGCGAGATCTCGCGTATTGCGCTGTAGTTTTTCAGTTGTCTGCCAGTTGCAGCTCCGTCCCTCATAGTTCTTCGCTTGTTTGCTGGTGTGTACTTTATTCTGGCATAAATAATGAGAATGTCCATCCATCCATTATTCAGCCTGCTATATCCTAACTACATGGTCTCTGGGGTCTGCTGCAGCCATCACAAGGCGCAAGGCAGGCAACAAACCCCGGGCAGGGTGCCAGCCCACTGCAGGGCACATACACACCAAGCACACACTAGTGACAATTTAGACTTGCCAATGCACCTAACCTGCATGTCTTTGGACTGTGGGAGGAAACCAGAGCACCCGGAGGAAACCCACTCAGACATGGAGAGAACATGGGCTGAGGACCCGGGAAGCAAACCCAGGTCTCCTAACCGCGAGGCAGCAGCGCTTACCACTGCGCCACCCTAATGAGAAAATTTAAGTGGAAACTACAAAATTTTTTAAATGTAGTGTATGATGGAAAGACCTGGAGGGGGTGCTAGAGGGCTTACCTTTGGGGACTCCCTCGTACTGCTGGGAGACTTCAATGCTCACGTGGGCAATGACAGTGAGACCTGGAAGGGCGTGATTGGGAGGAATGGCCCCCCCAATCTGAACCCGAGTAGTGTTTTGTTATTGGACTTCTGTGCCCATCACGGATTGTCCATAGCAAACACCATGTTCAAGCATAGGGGTGTTCATATGTGCACTTGGCACCAGGACACCCTAGGCCTCAGTTCGATGATCGACTTTGTGGTCGTGTCGTCGGACCTGCGGCCACATGTCTTGGACACTCAGGTGAAGAGAGGGGCGGAGCTATCAAATGATCACCACCTGGTGGTGAGTAGGCTTCGCTGGTGGGGGAGGATGCCGGTCAGGCCTGGTAGGCCCAAACGTGTTGTGAGGGTCTGCTGGGAACGTCTGGCAGAGCCCCCTGTCAGAAGTAGCTTCAACTCCCACCTCCAGCAGAACTTCAACCATGTCCCGAGGGAGGTGGGGGACATTGAGTCCGAATGGGCCATGTTCCGTGCCTCTATTGTTGAGGCGGCTGACCGGAGCTGTGGCCATAAGGTGGTCAGTGCCTGTTGTGGCGGCAATCCCCGAACCCGTTGGTGGACACCGGCGGTGAGGGATGCTGTCAAGCTAAAGAAGGAGTCTTACCGGTCCCTTTTGTCCTGTGGGACTCTGGAGGCAGCTAATAGGTACCGGCAGGTCAAGCGGAATGCGGCTTCGGTGGTTGCTGAGGCAAAAACTCGGGCATGGGAGGAGTTTGGGGAGGCCATGGAGAACGACATTCAGATGGCTTCGAGGAGATTCTGGTCCACCGTCCGGCATCCCAGGAGGGGGAAGCAGTGCAGTGTCAACACTGTATATGGTGGGGATGGTGCGCTGCTGACCTCGACTCGGGACGTTTTGGGTTGGTGGGGGGAGTACTTCGAAGACCTCCTCAATCCCACTAACATGCCTTCCAATGAGGAAGCAGAGCCTGGGGACTCGGAAATGGGCTCCCCCATCTCTGGGACTGAGGTCACCGAGGTGGTCAAAAAACTCCTTGGTGGCAGGGCCCCGGGGGTGGATGAGATACGCCCGGAGTTCCTCAAGGCTCTGGATGTTGTAGGGCTGTCTTGGTTGACACGTCTCTGCAACATCGCATGAACATCAGGGACAGTGCCTCTGGATTGGAAGACCGGGGTGGTGGTCCCCCTCTTTAAGAAGGGGGACTGGAGGGTGTGTTCCAACTGCAGAGGGATCACACTCCTCAGCCTCCCTGGAAAAGTCTATTCGGGGGTTCTGGAGAGGAGGGTCTGTCAGATAGTTGAACCTCGGATTCAGGAGGAACAGTGTGGTTTTCATCCTGGTCGCGGAACAGTGGACCAGCTCTATACCCTTAGCAGGGTCCTGGAGGGTGCATGGGAGTTAAGCCCAACCACTCTACATGTGTTTTGTGGACTTGGAAAAGGCGTTCGACCGTGTCCCTCGGGGAATCCTGTGGGGGGTGCTCCGGGAGTATGGGGTACCGGCCCCCCTGATAAGGGCTGTTCGGTCCCTGTACAACTGGTGTCAGAGCTTGGTCCGCACTGCCGGCAGTAAGTCGAACTCATTTCCAGTGAGAGTTGGACTCCGCCAGGGCTGCCCTGTGTCACCGATTCTGTTCATAACTTTAATGGACAGAATTTCTAGGCGCAGCCAGGGTGTTGAGGGGGTCCGGTTTGGTGGACTCAGGATTGGGTCACTGCTTTTTGCAGATGATGTTGTCCTGTTTGCTTCATCAGGCTGTGATCTTCAGCTCTCTCTGGATCAGTTCGCAGCTGAGTGTGAAGCGGCTGGGATGGGAATCAGCACCTCCAAATCCGAGACCACGGTCCTCAGCCAGAAAAAGGTGGAGTGCCCTCTCAGGGTTGGGAGCGAGATCCTGCCCCAAGTGGAGGAGTTCAAGTATCTCGGGATCTTGTTCACGAGTGAGGGAAGAATGGAGCGTGAG
The DNA here is from genome assembly GCF_900747795.2 of Erpetoichthys calabaricus. Classification (NCBI taxonomy): domain Eukaryota; kingdom Metazoa; phylum Chordata; class Cladistia; order Polypteriformes; family Polypteridae; genus Erpetoichthys; species Erpetoichthys calabaricus. The sequence goes on from NC_041397.2 coordinate 181,129,525, forward strand.
ATCGACAGGCAGATCGGTGCGGCGTCCGCAGTGATGCGGGCTCTGCATCAGTCTGTCATGGTGAAAAAGGAGCTGAGCCGTAAGGCAAAGCTCTCAATTTACCAGTCGATCTATGTTCCTACCCTCACCTATGGTCATGAGCTATGGGTAGTGACCGAAAGAACGAGATTGTGAATACAAGCGGCTGAAATGAGTTTCCTCCGCAGGGTGTCTGGGCTCTCCCTTAAAGATAGGGTGAGAAGCTCAGTCATCTGGGAGGGGCTCAGAGTAGAGCTGCTGCTTCTCCGCATCGAGAGGAGTCAGATGAGGTGGCTCAGGCATCTGATCAGGATGCCTCCTGGACGCCTCCCTGGTGAGGTGTTCCCGGGGAAGACCCAGGACACGCTGGAGGGACTATGTCTCCCGGCTGGCCTGGGAACGCCTTGGGATTCTCCCGGAAGAGCTAGAAGAAGTGGCCGGGGAGAGGGAAGTCCGGGTATCTCTGCTCAAGCTGCTGCCCCCGCGACCCGACCTCGGATAAGCGGAAGAGGATGGATGGATGGATGGATGGATGGATGGATGGGTGGATGGATGGAAAGAACATCAAAACTGATTCACAAATCATTAACAATTACGACAAATTGTACAGTTTGTATTAGCGACTTATTCTTATGGACATTTAATTAAGACATAAGTTGAACAAATGTTGTGTGTGTCTTTCAGAAGTTTGTTTCCTTTTAAGACTTTTTAATGTATAGCATATTACAGCTGATTTATCTCTTTGTGTGTGGAGACATAAGAGGAGCTGATACCAAGGTCCTAATTCTGCCCTGGCTCAGGGGCACCCAATTGGGCTGATCCAGCCCTGTTGATGAGGCCAGGACTGGCAGTGGTTCCTCACAACCCTGGGGTGAATTAAGTGGACCCTGAAAATTGATGGAGGAACAAATCATAATGAGCAGTAAGTACGGTTGACAGGCTCTAATGCTGACACTGCAGAGCACTTGTGGGTTGTTATTATTAATGGAGCAAAGTCCTCCTGCTGACCTGGACTAATTATGGGGTTTAACCATTTACTCCCTCTTAAGCAGTGATAGTTTGTGCATTCATGTAATAAACAAAAATGGTTACCTCATGCATTTAGATTGCTGAAGATGCAATTTAAGTAAATTGCTTGGACTGTGCTTTACTGGAGCATTGTTTTTGGGCAAGGAGAATTGTATCTGAAGTACAGACATCACAGAACCTGCAAGCTATATGTAGGACTTCAAATATTAATACATTAGGAAACTGCTCCTTATTATTCTTGAATAGGTCATCACTATCTCTGTATCTTGTAATCACTAACATTAATTTTTAACGGTTTCAAAGTTAATCAATCAAGCTAAGAACAAACATAAGTACATACTTCTGCGATGTAACAATACTACTGCTGCTGAAGCAATTTAACAGTCAACTCCATCCTATATATCAGTCAGACAGACACAAATTATTCTCATTTACAGCAAAGGCAGTGAAAGAAATATAGGTCAGACATGCTGCAGTGAAATTTAAATACACACAGCACTCTAATGTCTAGATTAAAGCTCAAAAATTTGGTTCGATTGGAAACTCTCTAGCTGCTGGATTTTATTTCAATCAGTTAATTAGCCTATGGCCGTTTCCTCTTATTAATTGAAATCTCCATTTAATTGCAAGGTTACTTTTTCCTCTCAGTTAGCAATAAATAGGTACTTTGTAAAAATTTAGAAATATAATTTTATACTAATGAAACACACAGATCGACTGTCCAAAATTAAAAGGCAAATAAAAACCAAGTTAAACATAAGGAGCTGTTTAAAGTTTTTACGTTTTTTTTAAATAGTCACCAAGTATTTCCTGTTTTTGTTCTTGCATTCTGCATCCTGGTCTTTGTGTTATATGCCTATGAGCCATTATGTTTGCCAGCTGCTGAAATTGCTGTATATTTAGAATTACCTTGCTTATTTATGTGCTTCACATGTTCTTTGATGACTGCATGCATTTCTTCATCTTTATTTTTCTTGCACTCTGTGTCCCACACTTGGTGCTTGGCAGATGGCATTGCTCTTCTTCTTCCTCCAACTATTATGGTGTTCTTCGTCATTGACCTTTGCGATTTGCTTGATGCTCAGCGGATATTGCTGCAGTATTTTTCTTTGGAATATTGTATTAATCCCCACAGGGAAATTGTCTTTTCACATGACCTTTTGGGGGTCAGTGTGCAGGCTCAGCCAATTTCCTCCATGTTATTTAGTTTGGCAATCACTTTGCTGTAATAAACCTACAAGCATAAGCCACTTTGCCAAGGCAGCTGCTAACTAAACTTTTTGAATTTCTATAACGTATCAGGTCATAAACTTTCAATTAACACCAAGCTCAAGGTTATAGTCCTAGTAGTTTGTGAGTAATCACGTGACATACCTTCCCATTTTTATATATATACACACTAAGGGGTTCACCCTCTGCTTGCTTCACTCGCCAATACTCCCCCCAACCCCCCAAGCCCCCAAGCCCCCCCCACCCCCAAGGCCTGCGCTACACACCAGCTACTTCGCGTCTTTGCCGATTGTGTTGTGAAGAGGGCGGCTGAACGCACCCCAAGGAGATGCGGTCGCTCCTCCAAAACCCCCTCTTAAATGGGAATACAATGGGAAACAAATACAATTTTTCTTTTACCTCCTCTTTGCTCGATCAGCTGCTGGCTTGCTGCTGCTGCCATGCCGTGTGATCTGCATCTCGCACGGCCCTTCGAACATTTAAAAGCCTGTACAGCAGCTGTCCTACCCTTCGTCTATTATTTCCGGCCCCAGGTGTGGTTAAATCTTTTGGCACAAAGTCCTGTCTCGCGAGACGTGAGTTCTTGATATTTTTTAGTTTATAATTTAAAAACGGAATAAGAATCTGAAAATCTAACATCATCACATTAAAGTTCAATAAATTCTGAAAAGAATGATACCAAACAAATATATGTAGGTTTTAAAATAAACCCGATTTAAAGCGTGACAAAAAACATGACATAAAAATGTTGCATAAAATTGTTGCACTTTTAGGCTTAGGATGTTATATATTGTGAAAGATGCCCGGACACAGACAGACACGGAGACAGCCAGATGTCCAAAAGCACACGTTTATGTACACAACACTACACAGCACAAACACAGTACACAATTTAGCCTAAACACAGCTCACAGTCCTTTTCTCCTCAGTCTATTGTCACCTCCACTCCACTCCTCACAAGCTCCGTCCTCTTCCACCCGACTCCGGCTCCTCGAATGGAGTGAGGCGGCCGCTTTTATGGCCCACCTGGATGTGGTCCAGGTGCTCCCTGACGATCTTCCAGCAGCACTTCCTGGTGTGGCGGAACAGCTGCAATCCATGGCTCAGGAACCATCCAGGTGCCTCCAGGTGGCGGCCATGCACCCCCACAGCTCTGTATCCGTGGCCCTGATTGCCCTCTTGCGTCCAGGGGAATATATTATTAATAATAATAATAGTTCTTTACATTTATATAGCACTTTTCTCACTACTCAAGCTCCATTGCCCCTTTCCCAGTCCTATATATATTGTGAGAGGCGGCCGGCAGTTTATCCTGGCCAGCACATCCAGGCCGCTACATGGAGTCCTCCCTGCTGCATGGAAGTGCCCCGGATTCCCGCAGGGCATCATGGAAGAAGGAGTTTGGCTTCACAGCCCTGCTGGGTGCCGTGAGTGCCGCCATGTGACGCTGCAGGGAGAGAAGGGGATTGTTGTTTCCTGTATAGCCTGGAAGTACTCCCAAGTCACGGGGACAGAAGAACAGAAGTACTTTTGGGCTGAAGGAAAATGTAAGTCTTTATCTGACCTGGAAGTGGAGGTAGAGTGACGGAGCTGCTGGGAGTGGAGGATTATTGTGATTATTGATTATTGTAACATTATTGGAGAATTGTGGCGAGTGCGGTGCTTTGTGCACTATATTTGAAGAAAATATTAAAGAATTCTTCTTGGTGCTTTTACAAGTGTGTCCTGGACGTCTGTCTGGTGGGTTTCACGGGGCAACAGCGACCCCTAGTGTCACTATACTTAAACATACCCCAGTCCTCTGGATATTGTACCACCTCGTCTCTTAGTGGAAGCCTTTGATGTGTTGGGCCCACCCTTATTAGCCATCATCAATGATTCTATTAGTTCGGGAGTTGTGCCCTCATTTTTTAAACATGCTGCAGTCCGTCCCCATCTAAAAAAGGCAGAATTTGATCCTGGAGTTTTAGCCAATTTTCGTCCAATTTCCCAACTGCCATTTCTGACTAAAATTTTAGAAAGAATTATTTATATTCAATTGGTTGATCACCTTAACTCTAATAATTTATTTGAGATCTACCAATCTGTCTTTAGGTGTTATCATAGTGTTGAAACAGCACTCCTGAAAGTGTTCAACGACATCTCTCTTATTACTGACTCAGGTGATGCGGCAGTCCTTCTCCTCCATGACCTGTCCGCTGCCTTTGACACTATTGACCATGAGATATTGCTGTTGCGGCTTGAACATCTTGTTGGGCTTAAAGGGGCTGCTCTTAACTGGTTCAGGTCATATTTAACTGGTAGACATTTTTCAGTGACTTTTAATTCATCTTCTTCTTCTACTGCTCCTCTTAAATATGGTGTTCCTCAGGGATTCATTTTGGGTCCTATTTTATTCTCCATATACCTTCACGCTATTGGAGCTATTATTAGGAAATTTAACATTTCTTTTCACTGCTATGCTGATGATACTCAGGTTTATATTCCTGTCTGCAACTCTGCAACAAATCAACTCTCTGTCTGAACTAAGATCCTGGATGGCTAATAATTTTCTTGATCTAAATCAAAATAAAATGGAGGTGCTTATAGTGGGTCCATCAGCTAAAGCCCAAATTAGTCTTGGACTTCTCGGCTCTTTCTCTGTCTTTTTCAAACCTCAAGTCCACAATCTTGGTTTTACCTTTGATAGTAACCTCTCTTTTGAGAAACCAGAAAATTCTGTAGTCAAGAGTTGCTTTTTCCAACTTCGTCTATTAGGTAAGATAAAGCCTTTTTTATCTTCTAGGGATCTTGAGATAGTTACTCATGCTTTTATTTTTTCTCGCCTCGATTACTGCAACTCGCTGTATTCTGGGATTAACAAATCTCTGATACGCAGGTTACAGTTGATTCAAAATGCTGCCGCTCGCTTTCTGGTTGGGGCAAGAAAGTATGACTCTGTTTCTCCTATTTTAGCTTCATTACACTGGCTGCCTGTCAGTTTTCGAATTGATTTTAAAATCTTGCTGCTAGTTTTTAAATCTTTACATGGGCTTGCTCCTGTCTATTTATCTGAGCTGTGTGTTTTACACCAGCCATCCAGAGTGCTTAGATCTTCTGGTCAGTTGTCTCTCATTGTCCCTCGTACCAAGTGTATAACCAAAGGGGACAGGGCTTTTGCAGCTACTGCTCCTCGCCTGTGGAACTCTTTACCTCATCATATAAAGGAGTCATCTACAATTGAACTGTTTAAACCAAGATTAAAGACTCATTTCTATTCACTTGCATTCTGTGACCTTCAGTAATACTGATGGTTTCTTCTTTGTGATTATATAACATTACTTCTATTTTTTATGTATATAACATTACTTCTGTTTATTGTGTATTTTACTTTATGTTCATATATTTTATTTCTATTTATGTTTTATGTTAATTTGTTTTGTTTTTCTTTTATTCTATTATTGTAAAGCACTTTGGCCACAGTATTACTATGTTGTTTTAAATGTGCTATATAAATAAATTGACATTGACATTAAATAAATTGACTATATATAATATGTATACAGTGATCCCTCGCTATATCGCACTTCGCCTTTTGCGGCTTCACTCTATCGCGGATTTTATATGTAAGCATATTTAAATATATATCGCGGATTTTTTGCTGGTTCGCAGATTTCTGAGGACAATGGATCTTTTAATTTCTGGTACATGCTTCCTCAGTTGGTTTGCCCAGTTGATTTCATACAAGGGAGGCTATTGGCAGATGGCTGAGAAGCTACCCAGCTTACTTTCTCTCTCTCTCTCTCTCTCTCTCTCTCTCCCTGCTCCTGACGGAGGGGGTGTGAGCTGCCGCCTTCAACAGCTTTGTACCGGCGGTGCTTCGCATACTTAAAAGCCAAACAGCCCTATTGATTTGTTTGCTTTTCTCTCTCTCTCTGACATTCTGTGCTCCTGACGCGCACTCCTTTGAAGAGGAAAATATGTTTGCATTCTTTTAATTGTGAGACAGAACTGTCATCTCTGTCTTGTCATGGGACACAGTTTAAACTTTTGAAAAAGAGACAAATGTTTGTTTGAAGTGTTTGAATAACGTTCCTGTCTCTCTACAACCTCCTGTGTTTCTGTGCAAATCTGTGACCCAAGCATGACAATATAAAAATAACCATATAAACATATGGTTTCTACTTCGCGGATTTTCTTATTTCGCGGGTGGCTCTGGAACGCTTACCCCCAAGATGGAGGAGGGATTACTGTATATATATATATATATATATATATATATACACATACACACACACATACACTGTTGCAGGTGGCTGGGGGGGCGACCCAGCCGGGACCCAGCACTGTCTTCAAGGTCATAGAGGAGATTCCAGGAGACTGGCAGTTATTCTAGGAGAGCTGGACAGAGACGTAGGCCGTTCTTAACCCATCAGCAGGACCAGGATGAGCACTGCCAGAACCCTACAAAATGACCTCCAGCAGACCACTGGTGTGAATGTCTCTGACCAAACAATCAGAAACAGACTTCATGAGGGTGGCCTGAGAGCCAGATATCCGCTAGTGGGCCCTTAGCTCACTGCCTGGCACCATGGAGCTCGATTGGCATTTGCCAAAAATGAGAGCAAGTTCACCTTGAGCACATGTTACAGACATGAAAGGTCTGGAGAAGCTGTGGAGAATGTTATGCTGCCTGTAACATCATTCAGCTAGACAATGGCACCTTGACTGGCATTAGGTATCAGGATGAAATCATTGGACCCATTGTCAGACCCTATGCTGGTGCAGTGGGTCTTGGGTTCCTACTGGTGCACGACAATGCCCAGCCTCATGTGGCGAGAGTATGCAGGCAGATCCTAGATGATGAAGGAATTGATACCATTGACTGGCCCCCACGCTCACCTCACCTAAATCCAATAGAACACCTCTGGGACATTATGTTTCAGTCCATCCAACACCGCCAGGTTGCACCTCAGACTGTCCAGGAGCTCAGAAATGCCCTGGTCCACATCTGGAAGGAGATCCCCCAGGACACCATCCGTCGTCTCATTAGGAGCATGCCCCGACATTGTCAGGAATGCTTACAAGCACGTGGGGGCCATACAAACTACTGAGTACAATTCTGAGTTGCTGCAATGAAATTTCTGCAAAATGGACTAGCCTGCCACATTTTTTCACTTTGATTTTCGGGGTGTCTTTGAATTCAGCCCTCTGTAGGTTGATAATTTTCATTTCCATCAAACGATGTGACATCCTTTCATTCTTAATATATTACCCAGCCCACATCAGTATAGATATCCAGCAGGATTTTTTTTCCCATTGAGATGTGATGTGTTTTCAAAATATTTTTTTAAATTTTTTTAAGCAGTTTAGTTTTTAAACATGCGGTGGGTTGGCACCCTGCCCGGGATTAGTTCCTGCCTTGTGCCCTGTGTTGGCTGGGATTGGCTCCAGCAGACCCCCATGACCCTGTGTTCGGATTCAGCGGGTTGGAAACTGGATGGATGGATGGACAGTTTTTAAACATGGAACTACTTTTGGAAAGTGAGAATACACAAGTGATGCAGCATATTAAGCAGTGCAGCTAAAACAGCACCATTTACTCATTCATGGTCAGGTAAATATTGACTGTTAAAAAATGTCAAGTATTATAAATCATTTACTGTTCAAATCAGAATATGACGCAGTTGTATTTTCAAAGGATATTCAAATAAAGGCTACACGATAATTAATACCACCAGACCCTTGACTTAAATTCAATGTATGCTTTCTCCAAATCTCTAAATTATTTTCCCCCTCCATGTTCTAAATGACATGCATGACCTGTTTGTCAGGGAGTCTAAATTGGATTGCTATTGAAAAGCGTGAAAATGGGTTGAGTGCTTTGTAACTGGCACTTTTTCTAACATTGGTTCCTACCCTACACCTGAAACTGCTACCCCTGTACTGGATTAAGTGGATTTTACAGAAACGAATGAATGAACAAATGAATGAAATCCAAAAACAATGGTCAATCTTGAGAAATGGAAATTTATGTCAGGTTCAATGCTGATGAACTTGTGCTTAATCAACAATCCAGAACAGAGGTTTCATCATGACCTTTGAACTGTGCAAATTGGTGGGGTGCCATGAAAAAGAGAGCCCAACAGATCCATACATAAGATCAACAACAGATCTGTATATTAGATTAAATTCAATAAGTAGAGTTTGTTTGCGTTAAAGCTTTTATTGTGTTATAGCTCGACATAAAGTGAGGAGGACTTGGGAGAAGGTAGTGGATGCATCTAATGAGCATGAGTTCAACAGTCACTTCTGACAGAGCTTCTCATAGCAGGTCAAGGAGTTCAAACACATCTGATGACCTCAATGGTGGATGCTGCGGCCACTACCTGTGACCAGAAGACAGCTGCCAAAATAGGCACTAAGTATGACTGTCTGTCTATATAGTAAGTGAAGGGGTAGCAAAGGCCAAAGTGAAAACTGCTTTCTGGGTGGAGTTTGAGCCCATGAAGAATGACTTCCAGTGGGTCGTGACAAAACTGATGGCACAATGCAGTACAGCAGGAAATAGAAAACAGCATAGCGTCAAGGATGGAGGAGTTTGGGCCAGAAACATTTAAGGTTTTATCATGCCTGTTTAGTGCAATCTGTGAATTGGGAGTAGTATTCTAGGACTTGATGACTAGCATGGGGGGGGGGTCCAAATTTTTATAAAGGGGCATATATGGTGTCATCAAGGCAATACACATAAGCATCCAAAGTAGGTAGATACCACTACTAAACTGCTGATGTGAATGGTGGACAATTCGATT